>NW_027102377.1:0-42255 GCF_035609145.1 Eleutherodactylus coqui
GGAGACCAAGACATGGCTACACAGGGCACCCTTAGTACTTGTCCTAATATATAGGGGACCAGACATGGCTACACAGTGCACCCTTAGTACTTGTCCTAATATATAGGGAACCAGACATGGCTCCACAGAGCACAGTTAGTACTTGTTCTAATACATAGGGACTCAGACATGGCTACACAGGGCACCCTTAGTACTTGTCCTAATACATAAGGGGCCCAAGACATGGCTACACAGTGCACCCTTAGTACTTGTCCTAATATATAGGGGACCCAGACATGACTACACAGTGCACCCTTAGTACTTGTCTTAATATGCAGGGGACCAAGACATGGCTACACAGTACACCCATAGTACTTGTCCTAATATGCAGAGGAACAAAGACATGGCTACACAGTGCACCCTTAGTACTTGTCCTAATATATAGGGACCCAGACATGGCTACACAGTGCACCTTTAGTACTTGTCCTAATATATAGGGACCCTGATATGACTACACAGTGCACGCTTTGTACTTATCCTAATATACAGGAGACCAGACATGACTACACAGTGCACCCTTAGTACTTGTCCTAATATATAGGAGACCAGATATGGGTACACAGTGCACCCTTAGTACTTGTCTTAATATGCAGGGGACCAAGACATGGCTACACAGTACACCCATAGTACTTGTCCTAATATGCAGAGGAACAAAGACATGGCTACACAGTGCACCCTTAGTACTTGTCCTAATATATAGGGACCCAGACATGGCTACACAGTGCACCTTTAGTACTTGTCCTAATATATAGGGACCCTGATATGACTACACAGTGCACCCTTTGTACTTATCCTAATATACAGGAGACCAGACATGACTACACAGTGCACCCTTAGTACTTGTCCTAATATATAGGAGACCAGATATGGGTACACAATGCACCCTTGGTACTTGTCCTAATATATAGGAGACCAGATATGGGTACACAGTGCACCCTTGGTACTTGTCCTAATATATAGGAGACCAGATATGGGTACACAGTGTACCGTTAGTACTTGTCCTAATATATAGGAGACCAGATATGGGTACACAGTGCACCCTTAGTACTTGTCCTAATATATAGGAGACCCAGACATGGCTACACAGTGCACCCTTAGTACTTGTCCTAATATATAGGAGACCAGACATGGCTACACAGTGCACCCTTAGTACTTGTCCTAATATATAGGAGACCAGACATGGCTCCACAGGGCACCCTTAGTACTTGTCCTAATATATAGGGACCCAGACATGACTACACAGTGCACCCTTAGTACTTATCCTAATATATAGGGACCCAGACATGGCTACACAGTGCACCCTTAGTACTTATCTTAATATATAGGAGACTAGATATGGGTACACAGTGCACCCTTAGTATTTGTCCTAATATATAGGAGACCAGATATGGCTACACAGTGCACCCTTAGTACTTGTCCTAATATATAGGAGACCAGACATGGCTATACAGTGCACCCTTAGTACTTGTCCTAATATATCGGAGACCAGATATGGGTACACAGTGCAGCCTTAGTACTTGTCCTAATATACAGGAGACCCAGACATGACTACACAGTGCACCCTTAGTACTTGTCCTAATATATAGGGGGCCAGACATGGCTACACAGTGCACCCTTAGTACTTGTCCTAATATGCAGGGGAACAAAGATATGGCTACACAGTGCACCCTTAGTACTTGTCCTAATATATAGGAGACCCAATATGGCTACACAGTGCACCCTTAGTACTTGTCCTAATATACAGGAGACCCAGACATGGCTACACAGTGCACCCTTAGTACTTGTCCTAATATGCAGGGGAACAAAGATATGGCTACACAGTGCACCCTTAGTACGTGTCCTAATATGCAGGGGACCCAGATATGGCTACACAGTGCACGCTTAGTACTTGTCCTAATATATAGGGGGCCAGACATGACTACACAGTGCACCCTTAGTACTTTTCCTAATATATAGGGACCCAGACATGACTACACAGTGCACCCTTTGTACTTGTCCTAATATGTAGGAGACCAGATATGGGTACACAGTGCACCTTTGGTACTTGTCCTAATATATGGGGGACCCAGACATGGCTACACAGTGCACCCTTAGTACTTGTCCTAATATGCAGGGGACCAAGCCATGACTACACAGGGCACCCTTAGTACTTGTCCTAATATATAGGAGACCAGACATGGCTACACAGTGCACCCTTAGTACTTATACTAATATATAGGAGACCCAGACATGGCTACACAAGGCACCCTTAGTACTTGTCCTAATATATAGGAGACCCAGACATGGCTACACAGTGCACCCTTAGTACTTGTCCTAATATATGGGAGACCAAGACATGGCTACACAGGGCACCCTTAGTACTTGTCCTAATATATAGGGGACCAGACATGGCTACACAGTGCACCCTTAGTACTTGTCCTAATATATAGGGAACCAGACATGGCTCCACAGAGCACAGTTAGTACTTGTTCTAATACATAGGGACTCAGACATGGCTACACAGGGCACCCTTAGTACTTGTCCTAATACATAAGGGGCCCAAGACATGGCTACACAGTGCACCCTTAGTACTTGTCCTAATATATAGGGACCCCGACATGACTACACAGTGCACCCTTAGTACTTGTCCTAATATATAGGAGACCAGACATGGCTACACAGTGCACCCTTAGTACTTGTATTAATATGCAGGGGACCAAGACATGGCTACACAGTACACCCATAGTACTTGTCCTAATATGCAGGGGAACAAAGACATGGCTACACAGTGCACCCTTAGTACTTGTCCTAATATATAGGGACCCAGACATGGCTACACAGTGCACCCTTAGTACTTGTCCTAATATATAGGGACCCAGATATGACTACACAGTGCACCCTTTGTACTTATCCTAATATACAGGAGACCAGACATGACTACACAGTGCACCCTTAGTACTTGTCCTAATATATAGGAGACCAGATATGGGTACACAGTGCACCCTTAGTACTTGTCCTAATATATAGGAGACCAGATATGGGTACACAGTGCACCCTTGGTACTTGTCCTAATATTTAGGAGACCAGATATGGGTACACAGTGCACCCTTAGTACTTGTCCTAATATATAGGAGACCCAATATGGCTACACAGTGCACCCTTAGTACTTGTCCTAATATATAGGAGACCCAGACATGGGTACACAGTGCACCCTTGGTACTTGTCCTAATATATAGGAGACCAGATATGGGTACACAGTGCACCCTAAGTACTTGTCCTAATATATAGGAGACCAGATATGGGTACACAGTGCACCCTTGGTACTTGTCCTAATATATAGGAGACCAGATATGGGTACACAGTGCACCCTTAGTGCTTGTCCTAATATATAGGAGACCCAATATGGCTACACAGTGCACCCTTAGTACTTGTCCTAATATATAGGAGACCCAGACATGGCTGCACAGTGCACCCTTAGTACTTGTCCTAATATATAGGAGACCAGACATGGCTCCACAGGGCACAGTTAGTACTTGGTCTAATATATAGGGACCCAGACATGACTACACAGTGCACCCTTAATACTTGTCCTAATATATAGGGACCCAGACATGACTACACATTGCACCTTTAGTACTTGTCCTAATATGCAAGGGACCCAGACGTGACTACACAGTGCACCCTTAGTACTTGTCCTAATATTAGGAGAGGAGATATGACTACACAGTGCACCCTTAGTACTTGTCCTAAAATATAGGAGACCAGATATGGGTACACAGTGCACCCTTAGTACTTGTCATAATATATAGGAGACCCAATATGGCTACACAGTACACCCTTAGTAATTGTCTTAATATGCAGTGGACCAAGACATGGCTACACAGTGCACCCTTAGTACTTGTCCTAATATGCAGGGACCAAGACATGACTACACAGTGCACCCATAGTACTTGTCCTAATATATAGGAGACCAGACATGGCTATACAGTGCACCCTTAGTACTGGTCCTAATATATAGGAGACCAAATATGGGTACGCAGTGCACCCTTAGTACTTGTCCTAATATATAGGGGACCAGATATGGGTACACAGTGCACCCTTAGTACTTGTCCTAATATATAGGAGACCAGATATGACTACACAGTGCACCCTTAGTACTTGTCCTAATATATAGGAGACCAGATATGGGTACACAATGCACCCTTAGTACTTGTCATAATATGCAGGGGACCAAGACATGGCTACACCGTGCACCCTTAGTACTTGTCCTAATATATAGGAGACCAGACATGGCTACACAGTGCACCCTTAGTACTTGTCCTAATATATAGGGGACCAGATATGGGTACACAGTGCACCCTTAGTACTTGTCCTAATATATAGGAGACCCAGACATGGCTACACAGTGCACCCTTTGTACTTGTACTAATTTACAGGAGACCCAGACATGACTACACAGTGCACCCTTAGTACTTGTCCTAATATACAGGGGACCCAGACATGACTACACAGTGCACCTTTAGTACTTGTCCTAATATGCAGGGGACCCAGACGTGACTACACAGTGCACCCTTAGTACTTGTCCTAATATATAGGAGACCAGACATGGCTACACAGTGCACCCTTAGTACTTGTCCTAATATACAGGAGACCCAGACATGACTACACAGTGCACCCTTAGTACTTGTCCTAATATATAGGAGACCCAGACATGGCTCCACAGGGCACAGTTAGTACTTGTTCTAATATATAGGGACTCAGACATGGCTACACAATGCACCCTTAGTACTTGTCCTAATATATAGGGGACCCAGACATGGCTACACAGTGCACCCTTAGTACTTGTCCTAATATGCAGGGGACCCAGATATGGCTACACAGTGCACGCTTAGTACTTGTCCTAATATATAGGGGGCCAGACATGACTACACAGTGCACCCTTAGTACTTTTCCTAATATGCAGGGGAACAAAGATATGGCTACACAGTGCACCCTTAGTACTTGTCCTAATATGCAGGGGACCCAGATATGGCTAAACAGTGCACCCTTAATACTTGTCCTACTATATAGGAGACCAGATATGGGTACACAGTGCACCCTTAGTACTTGTCCTAATATATAGGGGACCAGACATGGCTACACAGTGCACCCTTAGTACTTGTCCTAATATATAGGGGACCTAGACATGGCTACACAATGCACCCTTAGAACTTGTCCTAATATATAGGGGACCCAGACATGGCTACACAGTGCACCCTTAGTACTTGTCCTAATATATAGGGGACCCAATATGGCTACACAGTACACCCTTAGTACTTGTCCTAATATACAGGAGACCCAGACATGACTACACAGTGCACCCTTAGTACTTGTCCTAATATATAGGGACACAGACATGGCTATACAGTGCACCCTTAGTACTTGTCCTAATATATAGGGGGCCAGACATGGCTACACAGTGCACCCTTAGTACTTGTCCTAATATATAGGGGGCCAGACATGGCTACACAGTGCACCCTTAGTACTTGTCCTAATATATAGGGACCCCGACATGACTACACAGTGCACCCTTAGTACTTGTCCTAATATATAGGAGACCAGACATGGCTACACAGTGCACCCTTAGTACTTGTATTAATATGCAGGGGACCAAGACATGGCTACACAGTACACCCATAGTACTTGTCCTAATATGCAGGGGAACAAAGACATGGCTACACAGTGCACCCTTAGTACTTGTCCTAATATATAGGGACCCAGACATGGCTACACAGTGCACCCTTAGTACTTGTCCTAATATATAGGGACCCAGATATGACTACACAGTGCACCCTTTGTACTTATCCTAATATACAGGAGACCAGACATGACTACACAGTGCACCCTTAGTACTTGTCCTAATATATAGGAGACCAGATATGGGTACACAGTGCACCCTTAGTACTTGTCCTAATATATAGGAGACCAGATATGGGTACACAGTGCACCCTTGGTACTTGTCCTAATATATAGGAGACCAGATATGGGTACACAGTGCACCCTTAGTACTTGTCCTAATATATAGGAGACCCAATATGGCTACACAGTGCACCCTTTTTACTTGTCCTAATATATAGGAGACCCAGACATGGGTACACAGTGCACCTTTGGTACTTGTCCTAATATATAGGAGACCAGATATGGGTACACAGTGCACCCTAAGTACTTGTCCTAATATATAGGAGACCAGATATGGGTACACAGTGCACCCTTGGTACTTGTCCTAATATATAGGAGACCAGATATGGGTACACAGTGCACCCTTAGTGCTTGTCCTAATATATAGGAGACCCAATATGGCTACACAGTGCACCCTTAGTACTTGTCCTAATATATAGGAGACCCAGACATGGCTGCACAGTGCACCCTTAGTACTTGTCCTAATATATAGGAGACCAGACATGGCTCCACAGGGCACAGTTAGTACTTGGTCTAATATATAGGGACCCAGACATGACTACACAGTGCACCCTTAATACTTGTCCTAATATATAGGGACCCAGACATGACTACACATTGCACCTTTAGTACTTGTCCTAATATGCAAGGGACCCAGACGTGACTACACAGTGCACCCTTAGTACTTGTCCTAATATTAGGAGAGGAGATATGACTACACAGTGCACCCTTAGTACTTGTCCTAATATATAGGAGACCAGATATGGGTACACAGTGCACCCTTAGTACTTGTCATAATATATAGGAGACCCAATATGGCTACACAGTACACCCTTAGTAATTGTCTTAATATGCAGTGGACCAAGACATGGCTACACAGTGCACCCTTAGTACTTGTCCTAATATGCAGGGACCAAGACATGACTACACAGTGCACCCATAGTACTTGTCCTAATATATAGGAGACCAGACATGGCTATACAGTGCACCCTTAGTACTGGTCCTAATATATAGGAGACCAAATATGGGTACGCAGTGCACCCTTAGTACTTGTCCTAATATATAGGGGACCAGATATGGGTACACAGTGCACCCTTAGTACTTGTCCTAATATATAGGAGACCAGATATGACTACACAGTGCACCCTTAGTACTTGTCCTAATATATAGGAGACCAGATATGGGTACACAATGCACCCTTAGTACTTGTCCTAATATGCAGGGGACCAAGACATGGCTACACCGTGCACCCTTAGTACTTGTCCTAATATATAGGAGACCAGACATGGCTACACAGTGCACCCTTAGTACTTGTCCTAATATATAGGGGACCAGATATGGGTACACAGTGCACCCTTAGTACTTGTCCTAATATATAGGAGACCCAGACATGGCTACACAGTGCACCCTTTGTACTTGTCCTAATTTACAGGAGACCCAGACATGACTACACAGTGCACCCTTAGTACTTGTCCTAATATACAGGGGACCCAGACATGACTACGCAGTGCACCTTTAGTACTTGTCCTAATATGCAGGGGACCCAGACGTGACTACACAGTGCACCCTTAGTACTTGTCCTAATATATAGGAGACCAGACATGGCTACACAGTGCACCCTTAGTACTTGTCCTAATATACAGGAGACCCAGACATGACTACACAGTGCACCCTTAGTACTTGTCCTAATATATAGGAGACCCAGACATGGCTCCACAGGGCACAGTTAGTACTTGTTCTAATATATAGGGACTCAGACATGGCTACACAATGCACGCTTAGTACTTGTCCTAATATATAGGGGACCCAGACATGGCTACACAGTGCACCCTTAGTACTTGTCCTAATATGCAGGGGACCCAGATATGGCTACACAGTGCACGCTTAGTACTTGTCCTAATATATAGGGGGCCAGACATGACTACACAG
This sequence comes from Eleutherodactylus coqui, assembly GCF_035609145.1. Lineage (NCBI taxonomy): Eukaryota > Metazoa > Chordata > Amphibia > Anura > Eleutherodactylidae > Eleutherodactylus > Eleutherodactylus coqui. The sequence goes on from NW_027102377.1 coordinate 7,885, forward strand.
TGCACCCTTAGTACTTTTCCTAATATGCAGGGGAACAAAGATATGGCTACACAGTGCACCCTTAGTACTTGTCCTAATATGCAGGGGACCCAGATATGGCTAAACAGTGCACCCTTAATACTTGTCCTACTATATAGGAGACCAGATATGGGTACACAGTGCACCCTTAGTACTTGTCCTAATATATAGGGGACCAGACATGGCTACACAGTGCACCCTTAGTACTTGTCCTAATATATAGGGGACCTAGACATGGCTACACAGTGCACCCTTACAACTTGTCCTAATATATAGGGGACCCAGACATGGCTACACAGTGCACCCTTAGTACTTGTCCTAATATATAGGGGACCCAATATGGCTACACAGTACACCCTTAGTACTTGTCCTAATATACAGGAGACCCAGACATGACTACACATTGCACCCTTAGTACTTGTCCTAATATATAGGGACACAGACATGGCTATACAGTGCACCCTTAGTACTTGTCCTAATATATAGGGGGCCAGACATGGCTACACAGTGCACCCTTAGTACTTGTCCTAATATATAGGGGGCCAGACATGGCTACACAGTGCACCCTTAGTACTTGTCCTAATATATAGGGACTCGGACATGGCTACACAGTGCACCCTTAGTACTTGTCCTAATATGCAGGGGAACAAAGATATGGCTACATAGTGCACCCTTAGTACTTGTCCTAATATGCAGGGGACCCAGATATGACTACACAGTGCACCCTTAGTACTTGTCCTAATATATAGGGGGCCGCCATGACTACACAGTGCACCCTTAGTACTTTTCCTAATATGCAGGGGAACAAAGATATGGCTACACAGTGCACCCTTAGTACTTGTCCTAATATGCAGGGGACCCAGATATGGCTACACAGTGCACCCTTAATACTTGTCCTAATATATAGGAGACCAGATATGGGTACACAGTGTACGCTTAGTACTTGTCCTATTATGCAGGGGACCAAGACATGGCTACACCGTGCACCTTTAGTACTTGTCCTAATATATAGGAGACGAGACATGGCTACACAGGGCCCCCTTAGTACCTGTCCTAATATATAGGAGACCAGATACGGCTACACAGTGCACCCTTAGTACTTGTCCTAATATATAGGGGACCCAGACATGGCTACACAGGGCCCCCTTAGTACCTGTCCTAATATATAGGAGACCAGATACGGCTACACAGTGCACCCTTAGTACTTGTCCTAATATATAGGAGACCCAATATGGCTACACAGTGCACCCTTAGTACTTGTCCTAATATACAGGAGACCCAATATGGCTATACAGTGCACACTTAGTACTTGTCCTAATATATAGGGGGCCAGACAAGACTACACAGTGCACCCTTAGTAATTGTCTTAATATGCAGGGGACCAAGACATGACTACACAGTGCACCCTTAGTACTTGTCCTAATATACAGGGGAACAAAGATATGGCTACACAGTGCACCCTTAGTACTGGTCCTAATATATAGGAGACCAGATATGGGTACATAGTGCACCGTTAGTACTTGTCCTAATATATAGGGGACCAGATATGGGTACACAGTGCACCCTTAGTACTTGTCCTAATATATAGGAGACCAGATATGGGTACACAATGCACCCTTAGTACTTGTCCTAATATGCAGGGGACCAAGACATGGCTACACCGTGCACCCTTAGTACTTGTCCTAATATATAGGAGACCAGACATGGCTACACAGTGCACCCATAGTACTTGTCCTAATATATAGGAGACCCAGACATGGCTACACAGTGCACCCTTAGTACTTGTCCTAATATATAGGGGCCCAGACATGGCTACACAGTGCACCCTTAGTACTTGTCCTAATATACAGGAGACCCAGACATGACTACACAGTGCACCCTTAGTACTTGTCCTAATATACAGGGGGCCCAGACATGACTACACAGTGCAGCTTTAGTACTTGTCCTAATATGCAGGGGACCCAGACAAGACTACACAGTGCACCCTTAGTACTTGTCCTAATATATAGGAGACCAGATATGACTACACAGTGCACCCTTAGTACTTGTCCTAATATATAGGGGACCCAGACATGGCTCCACAGGGCACAGTTAGTACTTGTTCTAATATATAGGGACGCAGACATGACTACACAGTGCACCCTTAGTACTTGTCCTAATATAAAGGGACCCAGACATGACTACACAGTGCACCCTTAGTACTTGTCCTAATATATAGGAGACCAGATATGGGTACACAGTGCACCCTTAGTACTTGTCCTAATATATAGGAGACCAGATATGGCTACACAGTGCACCCTTAGTACTGGTCCTAATATGCAGGGGACCAAGACATGGCTACACAGTGCACCCTTAGTACTTGTCCTAATATATAGGAGACCCAATATGGCTACACAGTGCACCCTTAGTACTTGTCCTAATATATAGGAGACCAGATATGGCTATACAGTGTACCCTTAGTACTGGTCCTAATATGCAGGGGACCAAGACATGGCTACACAGTGCACCCTTAGTACTTGTCCTAATATATAAGGGACCAGATATGGCTACACAGTGCACCCTTAGTACTTGTCCTAATATGCAGGGGACCAAGACATGGCTACACAGTGCACCCTTAGTACTTGTCCTAATATATAGGAGACCCAATATGGCTACACGGTGCACCCTTACTACTTGTCCTAATATATGTAGGGGACTCAGATATGGCTACACAGTGCACCCTTAGTACTTGTCCTAATATGCAGGGGACCCAGATATGGCTAAACAGTGCACCCTTAATACTTGTCCTAATATATAGGAGACCAGATACGGCTACACAGTGCACCCTTAGTACTTGTCCTAATATATAGGGGACCAGACATGGCTACACAGTGCACCCTTAGTACTTGTCCTAATATACAGGAGACCCAGACATGACTACACAGTGCACCCTTAGAACTTGTCCTAATATATAGGGACCCAGACATGACTACACAGTGCACCTTTAGTACTTGTCCTAATATGCGGGGGACCCAGACGTGACTACACAGTGCACCCTTAGTACTTGTCCTAATATATAGGAGACCAGATATGGCTACGCCGTGCACCCTTAGTACTTGTCGTAATATATAGGAGACCAGATATGGCTACACAGTGCACCCTTAGTACTTGTCCTAACAGGTAGGGGACCCAGACGTGACTACACAGTGCACCCTTAGTACTTGTCCTAATATATAGGGGACCAGATATGGCTACACAGTGCACCCTTAGTACTTGTCCTAATATGCAGGGGACCAAGACATGGCTACACAGTGCACCCTTAGTACTTGTCCTATTATATAGGGTACCAGACATGGCTACACAGGGCACAGTTAGTACTTGTTCTAATATATAGGGACTCAGACATGGCTACACTGTGCACCCTTAGTACTTGTCCTAATATATAGGGGACCCAGACCTGGCTACACAGGGCACCCTTAGTACCTGTCCTAATATATAGGAGACCAGATACGGCTACACAGTGCACCCTTAGTACTTGTCCTAATATATAGGAGACCCAATATGGCTACACACTGCACCCTTAGTACTTGTCCTAATATGCAGGGGACCCAGATATGGCTACACAGTGCACCCTTAATACTTGTCCTAATATATAGGAGACCCAATATGGCTACACAGTGCACCCTTAGTACTTGTCCTAATATACAGGAGACCCAATATGGCTATACAGTGCACCCTTAGTAATTGTCTTAATATGCAGGGGACCAAGACATGACTACACAGTGCACCCTTAGTACTTGTCCTAATATGCAGGGGAAAAGAGATATGGCTACACAGTGCACCCTTAGTACTTGTCCTAATATGCAGGGGACCAAGACATGACTACACAGTGCACCCATAGTACTTGTCCTAATATATAGGAGACCAGACATGGCTATACAGTGCACCCTTAGTACTGGTCCTAATATATAGGAGACCAGATATGGGTACGCAGTGCACCCTTAGTACTTGTCCTAATATATAGGGGACCAGATATGGGTACACAGTGCACCCTTAGTACTTGTCCTAATATATAGGAGACCAGATATGACTACACAGTGCACCCTTAGTACGTGTCCTAATATATAGGAGACCAGATATGGGTACACAATGCACCCTTAGTACTTGTCCTAATATGCAGGGGACCAAGACATGGCTACACCGTGCACCCTTAGTACTTGTCGTAATATATAGGAGACCAGATATGGCTACACAGTGCACCCATAGTACTTGTCCTAATATATAGGGGACCAGATATGGGTACACAGTGCACCCTTAGTACTTGTCCTAATATATAGGAGACCAGATATGGGTGCACAATGCACCCTTAGTACTTGTCCTAATATGCAGGGGACCAAGACATGGCTACACCGTGAACCCTTAGTACTTGTCCTAATATATAGGAGACCAGATATGGCTACACAGTGCACCCTTAGTATTTGTCCTAATATATAGGAGACCAGATATGGCTACACAGTGCACCCTTAGTACTTGTCCTAATATACAGGAGACCAAGACATGACTACACAGTGCACCCATACTACTTGTCCTAATATGCAGGGGAACAAAGATATGGCTACACAGTGCACCCTTAGTACTGGTCCTAATATATAGGAGACCAGATATGGGTACACAGTGCACCCTTAGTACTTGTCCTAATATATAGGGGACCAGATATGGGTACACAGTGCACCCTTAGTACTTGTCCTAATATATAGGAGACCAGATATGGGTACACAATGCACCCTTAGTACTTGTCCTAATATGCAGGGGACCAAGACATGGCTACACCGTGAACCCTTAGTACTTGTCCTAATATATAGGAGACCAGATATGGCTACACAGTGCACCCTTAGTATTTGTCCTAATATATAGGAGACCCAATATGGCTACACAGTGCACCCTTAGTACTTGTCCTAATATACAGGAGACCCAATATGGCTATACAGTGCACCCTTAGTAATTGTCTTAATATGCAGGGGACCAAGACATGACTACACAGTGCACCCTTAGTACTTGTCCTAATATGCAGGGGAACAGAGATATGGCTACACAGTGCACCCTTAGTACTTGTCCTAATATGCAGGGGACCAAGACATGACTACACAGTGCACCCATAGTACTTGTCCTAATATATAGGAGACCAGACATGGCTATACAGTGCACCCTTAGTACTGGTCCTAATATATAGGAGACCAGATATGGGTACGCAGTGCACCCTTAGTACTTGTCCTAATATATAGGGGACCAGTTATGGGTACACAGTGCACCCTTAGTACTTGTCCTAATATATAGGAGACCAGATATGACTACACAGTGCACCCTTAGTACGTGTCCTAATATATAGGAGACCAGATATGGGTACACAATGCACCCTTAGTACTTGTCCTAATATGCAGGGGACCAAGACATGGCTACACCGTGCACCCTTAGTACTTGTCGTAATATATAGGAGACCAGATATGGCTACACAGTGCACCCATAGTACTTGTCCTAATATATAGGAGACCCAGACATGGCTACACAGTGCACCCTTTGTACTTGTCCTAATTTACAGGAGACCCAGACATGACTACACAGTGCACCCTTAGTACTTGTCCTAATATACAGGGGGCCCAGACATGACTACACAGTGCACCTTTAGTACTTGTCCTAATATGCAGGGGACCCAGACATGACTACACAGTGCACCCTTAGTACTTGTCCTAATATACAGGAGACCAAGACATGACTACACAGTGCACCCATACTACTTGTCCTAATATGCAGGGGAACAAAGATATGGCTACACAGTGCACCCTTAGTACTGGTCCTAATATATAGGAGACCAGATATGGGTACACAGTGCACCCTTAGTACTTGTCCTAATATATAGGAGACCAGACATGGCTATACAGTGCACCCTTAGTACTGGTCCTAATATATAGGAGACCAGATATGGGTACGCAGTGCACCCTTAGTACTTGTCCTAATATATAGGGGACCAGTTATGGGTACACAGTGCACCCTTAGTACTTGTCCTAATATATAGGAGACCAGATATGACTACACAGTGCACCCTTAGTACGTGTCCTAATATATAGGAGACCAGATATGGGTACACAATGCACCCTTAGTACTTGTCCTAATATGCAGGGGACCAAGACATCGCTACACCGTGCACCCTTAGTACTTGTCGTAATATATAGGAGACCAGATATGGCTACACAGTGCACCCATAGTACTTGTCCTAATATATAGGAGACCCAGACATGGCTACACAGTGCACCCTTTGTACTTGTCCTAATTTACAGGAGACCCAGACATGACTACACAGTGCACCCTTAGTACTTGTCCTAATATACAGGGGGCCCAGACATGACTACACAGTGCACCTTTAGTACTTGTCCTAATATGCAGGGGACCCAGACATGACTACACAGTGCACCCTTAGTACTTGTCCTAATATACAGGAGACCAAGACATGACTACACAGTGCACCCATACTACTTGTCCTAATATGCAGGGGAACAAAGATATGGCTACACAGTGCACCCTTAGTACTGGTCCTAATATATAGGAGACCAGATATGGGTACACAGTGCACCCTTAGTACTTGTCCTAATATATAGGGGACCAGATATGGGTACACAGTGCACCCTTAGTACTTGTCCTAATATATAGGAGACCAGATATGGGTACACAATGCACCCTTAGTACTTGTCCTAATATGCAGGGGACCAAGACATGGCTACACCGTGAACCCTTAGTACTTGTCCTAATATATAGGGGACCCAATATGGCTACACAGTACACCCTTAGTACTTGTCCTAATATACAGGAGACCCAGACATGACTACACATTGCACCCTTAGTACTTGTCCTAATATATAGGGACACAGACATGGCTATACAGTGCACCCTTAGTACTTGTCCTAATATATAGGGGGCCAGACATGGCTACACAGTGCACCCTTAGTACTTGTCCTAATATATAGGGGGCCAGACATGGCTACACAGTGCACCCTTAGTACTTGTCCTAATATATAGGGACTCGGACATGGCTACACAGTGCACCCTTAGTACTTGTCCTAATATGCAGGGGAACAAAGATATGGCTACATAGTGCACCCTTAGTACTTGTCCTAATATGCAGGGGACCCAGATATGACTACACAGTGCACCCTTAGTACTTGTCCTAATATATAGGGGGCCGCCATGACTACACAGTGCACCCTTAGTACTTTTCCTAATATGCAGGGGAACAAAGATATGGCTACACAGTGCACCCTTAGTACTTGTCCTAATATGCAGGGGACCCAGATATGGCTACACAGTGCACCCTTAATACTTGTCCTAATATATAGGAGACCAGATATGGGTACACAGTGTACGCTTAGTACTTGTCCTATTATGCAGGGGACCAAGACATGGCTACACCGTGCACCTTTAGTACTTGTCCTAATATATAGGAGACGAGACATGGCTACACAGGGCCCCCTTAGTACCTGTCCTAATATATAGGAGACCAGATACGGCTACACAGTGCACCCTTAGTACTTGTCCTAATATATAGGGGACCCAGACATGGCTACACAGGGCCCCCTTAGTACCTGTCCTAATATATAGGAGACCAGATACGGCTACACAGTGCACCCTTAGTACTTGTCCTAATATATAGGAGACCCAATATGGCTACACAGTGCACCCTTAGTACTTGTCCTAATATACAGGAGACCCAATATGGCTATACAGTGCACACTTAGTACTTGTCCTAATATATAGGGGGCCAGACAAGACTACACAGTGCACCCTTAGTAATTGTCTTAATATGCAGGGGACCAAGACATGACTACACAGTGCACCCTTAGTACTTGTCCTAATATACAGGGGAACAAAGATATGGCTACACAGTGCACCCTTAGTACTGGTCCTAATATATAGGAGACCAGATATGGGTACATAGTGCACCGTTAGTACTTGTCCTAATATATAGGGGACCAGATATGGGTACACAGTGCACCCTTAGTACTTGTCCTAATATATAGGAGACCAGATATGGGTACACAATGCACCCTTAGTACTTGTCCTAATATGCAGGGGACCAAGACATGGCTACACCGTGCACCCTTAGTACTTGTCCTAATATATAGGAGACCAGACATGGCTACACAGTGCACCCATAGTACTTGTCCTAATATATAGGAGACCCAGACATGGCTACACAGTGCACCCTTAGTACTTGTCCTAATATATAGGGGCCCAGACATGGCTACACAGTGCACCCTTAGTACTTGTCCTAATATACAGGAGACCCAGACATGACTACACAGTGCACCCTTAGTACTTGTCCTAATATACAGGGGGCCCAGACATGACTACACAGTGCAGCTTTAGTACTTGTCCTAATATGCAGGGGACCCAGACAAGACTACACAGTGCACCCTTAGTACTTGTCCTAATATATAGGAGACCAGATATGACTACACAGTGCACCCTTAGTACTTGTCCTAATATATAGGGGACCCAGACATGGCTCCACAGGGCACAGTTAGTACTTGTTCTAATATATAGGGACGCAGACATGACTACACAGTGCACCCTTAGTACTTGTCCTAATATAAAGGGACCCAGACATGACTACACAGTGCACCCTTAGTACTTGTCCTAATATATAGGAGACCAGATATGGGTACACAGTGCACCCTTAGTACTTGTCCTAATATATAGGAGACCAGATATGGCTACACAGTGCACCCTTAGTACTGGTCCTAATATGCAGGGGACCAAGACATGGCTACACAGTGCACCCTTAGTACTTGTCCTAATATATAGGAGACCCAATATGGCTACACAGTGCACCCTTAGTACTTGTCCTAATATATAGGAGACCAGATATGGCTATACAGTGTACCCTTAGTACTGGTCCTAATATGCAGGGGACCAAGACATGGCTACACAGTGCACCCTTAGTACTTGTCCTAATATATAAGGGACCAGATATGGCTACACAGTGCACCCTTAGTACTTGTCCTAATATGCAGGGGACCAAGACATGGCTACACAGTGCACCCTTAGTACTTGTCCTAATATATAGGAGACCCAATATGGCTACACGGTGCACCCTTACTACTTGTCCTAATATATGTAGGGGACTCAGATATGGCTACACAGTGCACCCTTAGTACTTGTCCTAATACATAGGGACCCAGACATGACTACACAGTGCACCCTTAGTACTTATCCTAATATACAGGAGACCCAGACATGACTACACACTGCACCCTTAGTACTTGTCCTAATATATAGGGACCCAGACATGGCTACACAGTGCACCCTTAGTACTTGTCCTAATATGCAGGGGAACAAAGATATGGCTACACAGTGCACCCTTAGTACTTGTCCTAATATGCAGGGGACCCAGATATGGCTAAACAGTGCACCCTTAATACTTGTCCTAATATATAGGAGACCAGATACGGCTACACAGTGCACCCTTAGTACTTGTCCTAATATATAGGGGACCAGACATGGCTACACAGTGCACCCTTAGTACTTGTCCTAATATACAGGAGACCCAGACATGACTACACAGTGCACCCTTAGAACTTGTCCTAATATATAGGGACCCAGACATGACTACACAGTGCACCTTTAGTACTTGTCCTAATATGCGGGGGACCCAGACGTGACTACACAGTGCACCCTTAGTACTTGTCCTAATATATAGGAGACCAGATATGGCTACGCCGTGCACCCTTAGTACTTGTCGTAATATATAGGAGACCAGATATGGCTACACAGTGCACCCTTAGTACTTGTCCTAACAGGTAGGGGACCCAGACGTGACTACACAGTGCACCCTTAGTACTTGTCCTAATATATAGGGGACCAGATATGGCTACACAGTGCACCCTTAGTACTTGTCCTAATATGCAGGGGACCAAGACATGGCTACACAGTGCACCCTTAGTACTTGTCCTATTATATAGGGTACCAGACATGGCTACACAGGGCACAGTTAGTACTTGTTCTAATATATAGGGACTCAGACATGGCTACACTGTGCACCCTTAGTACTTGTCCTAATATATAGGGGACCCAGACCTGGCTACACAGGGCACCCTTAGTACCTGTCCTAATATATAGGAGACCAGATACGGCTACACAGTGCACCCTTAGTACTTGTCCTAATATATAGGAGACCCAATATGGCTACACACTGCACCCTTAGTACTTGTCCTAATATGCAGGGGACCCAGATATGGCTACACAGTGCACCCTTAATACTTGTCCTAATATATAGGAGACCCAATATGGCTACACAGTGCACCCTTAGTACTTGTCCTAATATACAGGAGACCCAATATGGCTATACAGTGCACCCTTAGTAATTGTCTTAATATGCAGGGGACCAAGACATGACTACACAGTGCACCCTTAGTACTTGTCCTAATATGCAGGGGAACAGAGATATGGCTACACAGTGCACCCTTAGTACTTGTCCTAATATGCAGGGGACCAAGACATGACTACACAGTGCACCCATAGTACTTGTCCTAATATATAGGAGACCAGACATGGCTATACAGTGCACCCTTAGTACTGGTCCTAATATATAGGAGACCAGATATGGGTACGCAGTGCACCCTTAGTACTTGTCCTAATATATAGGGGACCAGATATGGGTACACAGTGCACCCTTAGTACTTGTCCTAATATATAGGAGACCAGATATGACTACACAGTGCACCCTTAGTACGTGTCCTAATATATAGGAGACCAGATATGGGTACACAATGCACCCTTAGTACTTGTCCTAATATGCAGGGGACCAAGACATGGCTACACCGTGCACCCTTAGTACTTGTCGTAATATATAGGAGACCAGATATGGCTACACAGTGCACCCATAGTACTTGTCCTAATATATAGGGGACCAGATATGGGTACACAGTGCACCCTTAGTACTTGTCCTAATATATAGGAGACCAGATATGGGTACACAATGCACCCTTAGTACTTGTCCTAATATGCAGGGGACCAAGACATGGCTACACCGTGAACCCTTAGTACTTGTCCTAATATATAGGAGACCAGATATGGCTACACAGTGCACCCTTAGTATTTGTCCTAATATATAGGAGACCAGATATGGCTACACAGTGCACCCTTAGTACTTGTCCTAATATACAGGAGACCAAGACATGACTACACAGTGCACCCATACTACTTGTCCTAATATGCAGGGGAACAAAGATATGGCTACACAGTGCACCCTTAGTACTGGTCCTAATATATAGGAGACCAGATATGGGTACACAGTGCACCCTTAGTACTTGTCCTAATATATAGGGGACCAGATATGGGTACACAGTGCACCCTTAGTACTTGTCCTAATATATAGGAGACCAGATATGGGTACACAATGCACCCTTAGTACTTGTCCTAATATGCAGGGGACCAAGACATGGCTACACCGTGAACCCTTAGTACTTGTCCTAATATATAGGAGACCAGATATGGCTACACAGTGCACCCTTAGTATTTGTCCTAATATATAGGAGACCCAATATGGCTACACAGTGCACCCTTAGTACTTGTCCTAATATACAGGAGACCCAATATGGCTATACAGTGCACCCTTAGTAATTGTCTTAATATGCAGGGGACCAAGACATGACTACACAGTGCACCCTTAGTACTTGTCCTAATATGCAGGGGAACAGAGATATGGCTACACAGTGCACCCTTAGTACTTGTCCTAATATGCAGGGGACCAAGACATGACTACACAGTGCACCCATAGTACTTGTCCTAATATATAGGAGACCAGACATGGCTATACAGTGCACCCTTAGTACTGGTCCTAATATATAGGAGACCAGATATGACTACACAGTGCACCCTTAGTACGTGTCCTAATATATAGGAGACCAGATATGGGTACACAATGCACCCTTAGTACTTGTCCTAATATGCAGGGGACCAAGACATGGCTACACCGTGCACCCTTAGTACTTGTCGTAATATATAGGAGACCAGATATGGCTACACAGTGCACCCATAGTACTTGTCCTAATATATAGGAGACCCAGACATGGCTACACAGTGCACCCTTTGTACTTGTCCTAATTTACAGGAGACCCAGACATGACTACACAGTGCACCCTTAGTACTTGTCCTAATATACAGGGGGCCCAGACATGACTACACAGTGCACCTTTAGTACTTGTCCTAATATGCAGGGGACCCAGACATGACTACACAGTGCACCCTTAGTACTTGTCCTAATATACAGGAGACCAAGACATGACTACACAGTGCACCCATACTACTTGTCCTAATATGCAGGGGAACAAAGATATGGCTACACAGTGCACCCTTAGTACTGGTCCTAATATATAGGAGACCAGATATGGGTACACAGTGCACCCTTAGTACTTGTCCTAATATATAGGGGACCAGATATGGGTACACAGTGCACCCTTAGTACTTGTCCTAATATATAGGAGACCAGATATGGGTACACAATGCACCCTTAGTACTTGTCCTAATATGCAGGGGACCAAGACATGGCTACATCGTGAACCCTTAGTACTTGTCCTAATATATAGGAGACCAGATATGGCTACACAGTGCACCCTTAGTATTTGTCCTAATATATAGGAGACCAGATATGGCTACACAGTGCACCCTTAGTACTGGTCCTAATATGCAGGGGACCAAGACATTGCTACACAGTGCACCCTTAGTACTTGTCCTAATATACAGGAGACCCAGACATGGCTACACAGTGCACTCTTAGTATTTGTCCTAATATATAGGAGACCAGACATGACTACACAGTGCACCCTTAGTACTTGTCCTAATATACAGGAGACCCAGACATGGCTACACAGTGCACCCTTAGTACTTGTCCTAATATACAGGAGACCCAGACATGGCTACACAGTGCACCCTTAGTACTTGTCCTAATATACAGGGGACACAGACATGGCTACACAGTGCACCCTTAGTACTTGTCCTAATGTATAGGGACCCAGACATGACTACACAGTGCACGCTTAGTACTTGTTTTAATACATAAGGGGCCCAGACATGACTACACAGTGCACCCTTAGTACTTGTCCTAATATATAGGAGCCCAGACATGACTACACAGTGCACCCTTAGTACTTGTCCTAATATACAGGGGGCCCAGACATGGCTACACAGTGCACCCTTAGTACTTGTCCTAATATATAGGAGACCAGATATGGGTACACAGTGCACCCTTAGTACTTGTCGTAATATATGTGGGGGACTCAGATATGGCTACACAGTGCACCCTTAGTACTTGTCCTAATACATAGGGACCCAGACGTGGCTACACAGTGCACCCTTAGTACTTGTTCTAATACATAAGGGGCGCAGACATGGCTACACAGTGCACCCTTAGTACTTGTCCTAATATATAGGGGACCCAGACATGGCTACACAGTGCACCCTTAGTACTTGTCCTAATATATAGGGCACCCAGACATGGCTACACAGTGCACCCTTAGTACTTATCATAATATATAGGAGACCCACACATGACTACACAGTGCACCCTTAGTACTTGTCCTAATATATAGGGGACCCAGACATGAATACACAGTGCACCCTTAATACTTATCCTAATATATAGGGCACCCACACATGACTACACAGTGCACCCTTAGTACTTGTTCTAATACATAAGGGGCCCAGACATGGCTACACACCTCACCCTTCATACTTGCCCATTCTTGTTGCCCTGCTATGTGCCCCCACTCTTCACCCTGATGTGGAAACTACATATGAGCTGCCACACATAGATATTTCAGGGTGCAGACGGCTTGGGCGGCACAGAATGGCACTGTGGGCCACATGTGGCCTGCGGGCGGTATGTTGTGCACCCCTGGCTTACAGTACCAGTAGAGTAACATCCTGGTTTGTGATATAAGTGCTTCCATAAGGCAGGGTCCTAAAATACACCTTGGTGAACACTTTGGTATTTATTACGGTTTTAGCTGTTTTTCCCCTTTGGTTTGCTCCCATATAGTTCTAGTGTGGAGACGAGGCTACTGACCAAAAGCTGGGAGAGAAGTCCAAGTTTATGTAGCTTTTTGTGCACTAATGAAAGAGCCTCTTCATCTTTCCAGTTCCTGTGTGATCATACCCAGTGGGCTCCGGGCAAACAGGGAGATGAACAACTCTGATGCCGCTTGGCAAATGGGAAAACCAAGTATCAGATGGGAAAAGTCCCTCTAGAAGAAAACTACAAACCCTACAGGATATAATTTAGGTTTATTCAGCAACATCCTGAGTCTTCCACAAATCACCTTAGTGTTGAAGTAAATAAGACGAGGAGGAGGAGGGTACGCAGCTGAAGATTCTCTGTATGTCTGCAAGACTGCATGGAGCACAGAAGTGGGATATATATGGATGGCTCCGGGGTCTTTGTAAATTGTATACAGAGCTATGGGGGACTATAGATGCACTATGACCTCAAGTCGTCTTACAAAACAGCCCCTCTCTTGAACACGGCCTGTGTGTATTGGAGGTCTTTCTTATTCAAAAGTAAGGGGTGACGTGCAATACCAGCCACTAGCAGTGGACAAGAGGGGCCCTAATATTGGAAAAAAGACATTTAAAAGTGTGAAGATTTGACTGAACTATCTGCCACCATTCATAGTTACAGTTTATAGGTGACCCATATTAATACTCCTGTTCTGCAGTTCCTCAGACTGTAATTAAAGGGGTTTTCCTGATGCTACAATAAGGTATCAATCTTGCCTTCCTCATATTACATGTATGGCTTTGAATACCTTCACATCCTTTTTTTTTTTTTTTACAAATTTGAGCCTGTTCCACGATGCTGGGGGGTCCTCCATTCGTTGGGTTGGTTGTTTGTATCCTTGCCTTCTGGTCTGCAGCAGTTTCTGACTCCTATGGCTCCATTTTACACAATACACAGCACTGGCATCTCAGCCAAATTGTGAAACCACCCACTGCATCCCCCTCATACTCATCAAGCCCACCCACTGTATCTCTTACCGCCATCTTGGAATCATCTGTACTCCTGCATTCATGATTAGCTAAGTGCTGGCTGTAATTGGCTGAGTGCTCAGCCAATCAGCACAGCCCTTTCAGGAGGCCGGGATTTTTAAATTCCCGCCTGCTGAAAGTGCTGGACAGCAGTGCAGGGGAGCCAGCCGGAGGACGTGCCTGAGCGGCAGAGAGGTGAATAATTTTTTTTTGTTTTTTTTTTAACCAGCTAATGATGATTTTCAGGGAAGGGCTTATATTTCAAGCCGTTCCCCGAAAATCATGCTGCGGGGCTTGCTACAAACCACTGCTTTCAATGGTGCTGGCAGCAGTGCCAACCCCATTGAAAGCAATGGGATAGCATGCTGGACTTCTGCCACAGCTGTGACAGCTGTGGCAAAAGTCCGCGGTCTTCTCCCTATGTTTTCAATGGGGCTAGTGCTGCTGCCGCTGGCCCCATGGAAAACACTAGCGATATCCCAGCGTTTTTCTTGCGCTGCAAGGCGAGTGTTTTCTCTCACTCTCGCAGCGCAAGAGAGAAAAAAACGCTAGTGGGTGTCCGCCCTTAGTCGGGCTTTACTCTTCTCACCTTTTAAAAATCACGTTCAAACCTGCTGTGAGCCAATCATCATGGGAATGCAGCGGGAACAAAACTCTCATGTACTTTACAATACTTCCAGTTTATTTACCACATTCAGTAAACCAACATGAAGAAACGACAGCAGTAACATCAGTGTAAGGAATAGAAGGAAATGGGCCCTCTAAAGGGAAGAAATATAACAGGTGAGCGGAGATGAATAAATATGACTATTTACATGATATCCTCTATTAGACTCATCAGATACTGATGGGAAGCGATGGAACATTGGTCCACCGATAGCACCTTGTGAGTCGGCTCTCGGTCCCCCATAATGGTGCAGTTGGATTTATATCATATCTGTTCCCATATAGTGAAGCCACTTAGTTCCTCTTGCATAAAGATGGCGGCTGCTCTTGGATTGGCGCGCTTCTTCGTTTTACTTTTTTAAAATGTCCTCTTGCATTATGAGGCACAATGTAACGGCGCCGTTCTTCTGTCAAGCTGCAAGGATCTTCCCGCGATTCTCTTCATAATGCTGAATCATCTCCTCCATGTTCTTATCGGCATCTATCACTGAAGTATCCCTAAAATAGCACAATGTGAGATCAGTGCCGGTCCGACCGCGGAGATCACCACCAGTCATAAGAATGAAGGAGCCAATGATGGCGATAGGGCTGAGCTGCAATACCCAACACTGCCAATAGAGGAGAGCAGAAATGTGTCTACACTATAAGGGGCAGCAGCTCTCCTACAGGTATCTTGGCCCTCCATTCTTGTGATCAGTATGGGTCACAGCGACTGGATAGTCGTCCTGCTTAAACATGGCAGAAAGATGATGCAGAACAATTTGCTCACTCGTCATTTTGCTTCCGCTCAACTAAAAAATAGTCGCTGATTGATCAAAAGTCATCTGGTGTAAAGTCGCACTGGAACGAATTATGAACAAATTTGAATGGAGATCCCCCTACAAACAATATTTTGGCGAACGACTAATGAACAATCATCCCTCTATGTAAAGGTAAATAAACAACTGCTGTTCATAGACTTCAGAGACTTTTTCGGAGTGATGAGCTGAGTAATAGTTGCTCCGTGTAAAAGATGCCTTGTATTGTGTGATATTGGGAAGTCGTCATATTTATCCAGAGACCAGGAACTATTACTTACCCCCTATTGATCGCTAGATTTTTTAGTTCATCCCTTGCTCTCTACCTGCAGGTCCTCATCTTCTACTCACTAGCTTACGGCACTCTCCAACCACACAGACCAGAGTAACTATGGACTAGCTGTGCGACCGTCTGACATGGTTATTAGCAACATATTATCGTGTTTCTACGAAAATAAGACCCTGTCATATTAATTTTTGCCCCAAAAGAGGCTCTAGGTTTTATTTTCAGGGGATGTCTTATTAAACGTACCTAGGAGATTTGGTGCAGGTCCCTCCCACTGCTGTTTGGAGCTTCAATGAGCTGAGCCATGACATTGATTGACCAATTAATAAATCCTGCCTCCACAATGCGATGGCTGTGATTGGTTCTTCTTGCACTGCTCAGCCAATCACAACCATTGCTTTCTGGAGATGAGATGTTTTTTTCATGAATCCTGTAACCAAAAAGTGATCTTCAGTGGCAGAACGAGGACTGCAGAACGCACGGCGGAGCTCCAGACAGCAGATGGTTGACCCGGACCGAGCCTGCTAGGTAGGTATTCCTTTTTTAATGTAATGCAGCTAAGGCTTATTTTGGGAGTAGGGCTTATATTTAGACCCTCCCCAAAAATCCTGCAAAATCAGGGTAGGGCTTATTTTCAATGTAGATCTTATTTTCGGGGGAAACACCAACAGCATCTCCATGTCCCGGACTTACTGACTGCTGCTTTTTAGGTTGAGTTCACACACTGCAGAACTGTTGCAGTAGTT
This sequence comes from Eleutherodactylus coqui, assembly GCF_035609145.1. NCBI lineage: Eukaryota > Metazoa > Chordata > Amphibia > Anura > Eleutherodactylidae > Eleutherodactylus > Eleutherodactylus coqui. The sequence goes on from NW_027102377.1 coordinate 25,449, forward strand.
TGGTACCAAAGTTCTGCAACAATGCATAGTGCAATGTAAATGAATCACAGTGGGGAAAATCTGCAGCAGAAAACAGACATGCAGCCGATTTTCAAAACAAATGTGAACGCGTGATGGATTTTCCCCAGATTTCATTCATTGCGATGCCAGAGCTGAATTATGTGTTGGGCACAAACACTAAAATCCACATGCAGGTTTTGGTGCAGATTTCCTCTTTGATGTCTGCACATAGCCTTAGGCCACCTGCAGACGAGCGGGTCGGATCCGGCGGCGAGAATTCTCGCCGCAGGACCCGACCCGAGCGTCTGCAGAGACGAGCGCGTATACGCCCGCGCCCGGCGGCCCCGGTTCATTCATGTGCCGGGGTGAGTGAGGTTTCTGTGCGAGGCTCTGCGAGCCCCGCACAAAAATAGGACATGCCGCGGTTTGTTTGCTGCGCGAGATTTTGTGCGGCCAAACCGCGGCCGTCTGCATAGGAGTGCGTATTGTAATGCTCTCCTATGCAAGCTTTCAGTGGCGGAAATCCCGCCGCGGGATTTCCGCCCGTGTGAAGGCGGCCTTACACTTCTGATTATTTCAGCCCCCCCCAGCTTGCAGCCCTCCGACTCCTGGTGAACTGTTCCATCTGTCCGCTGCCATCTGGGGAAAGCTTCTTCCAGGGCTTAAACAGACGGGCGCATGCGCAAAAACACTCGCCGCTACAGAGCGTGTTAGAACATGAACCAGCGGAAAGACTTTTTTTAACTGTTCGAATTCCAGGCCATTGGGCCTGAGAGAAAAAATAAACCTGAAAGATAGGACAAGTTGTATCTTTTCTGGCGTGTAGTAATATCTCATGAGAATTACGCTAGACAAAATGAAACCATGGAAATCAATGATTTTGCTTCATCACGTTTCACGTCCGCAAAAAGCTCCACAAGCACGGCCATCTGTTTAACCTCTTAATAGGAGGAAAGTGCTCATTAGTTTGGCCACAATGAACTGAGGCTTCGGGGAGACCTGGTCACAAAAGTTTATCTGACTGACTGATTTGAGGGGCATGGGCTGGGGAACAAGTGGTTGAACAGGGGGAAAAGGACCTACAGGGGAAAAGTGGCACAGGGAGAAAGAGGGACATTGGGCACAGGAGGTGGGGCAAGTGGTGGTACATGGGATTGTATGGGTGGGGACAAGTGGTTTCACAGGGCAAGATGGGGCACGGGGGAGAAGTAGTACCGCGGGTAAAGGAGACATGGGGAGGAGGGCCAAGTTGAAACATGGGGAGACAAATGGTGGCACAGCAGGAGAAGAGCCATGTGAGGGACAACAGATAGAAGAGAAGCACATATGGGGAGGAGGGGCAAGTGGTGTCATGGGCAAAGTATTAGATTTATTATCTTAATTGACAATTTTTTGGATCCAATTCTTCTAAAATGAGTTTGCATCTCTTTTTTTTTTTTACTGAGGATATACCAGGGTTGGCTTATATTGGCTATCGACAGGATAGGTGATGAAGCTCTAATCAGTGAGGGTCTATCATTCCCAAGAATTGGGGTCCTGTGTCCCCATTTTCCTAACTGTGGGCTCTCTATACCCTCTACAGAGACGTGGAGATGGCATCTTAGCAGTGGTTGCACATGCACAGTGCAGCTCCATTTATTTCAATGGCGATGATGAAAATAGCTAGTACAAGCACTCAGCGGTCTGCATTAAAGAACAATGGAGCAGCTCCACACATGCAGCGACACTGCTCTATTCAATCTACTCCTCACTCTGCGGAGGGGTGAAGGCAGGCAGTGAGCCCAGAGTGACAGAAGAGGGCTTAAACAGGCAGACCTTTCAGACTCTTATTCTGGAGACCACAAGGGGTCTTCAGTGATGAGACCCCCACCAATCAGACTTGCATCACCTGTGGATAGGCCCTATTGGAGATAGATTGGGCAGTCAGTGTCTAAACCAGGCCTGCACAACATATGGCACGTTGGCCACAAGTGGCCCAGCAGAGGTTTTCTGGCAGCCTGTGACATGGCTGTGATGTCAAGAGACTAGTCGCTCACCTCTTAATATAGTCATGCCACAGTCCGTGGCACAGTCATGTCACGCTAACCGCTAGCTATGAATTTTACCAGATAAAGGGCCTTCAGCCATGCTCAGCAGCAAAGTAGGGGATAGCGGGAGTCAGATGTGTGACTTGAACATTACCTTGAACATGCAGCTGATGCCCGCTATCCCTTCCCTTGTTGATTGACCAATTCAATTCAGGGAAGGTCCTTTAGTCCTGGGGAGCACTGCTGCAGCGATGGAAGAATCTTTCTAAGGGACATTGTAAAAAAAAGATCCCCTCCCAGAAGGAGTTGTCAGAATCAAATGAAACTTTCTCTATGTGATTGTAACGTTGATATAAGGGATTACAATATCAGAGCAAAAGGAGCTTTTATTGCAGAAAACTGACCCCTTGAGGGGAGGCTCTAGTCCCTGTTGGGCTCCTCTAGCCTGATTGCAAGATGAGATACGGGCGGGCATGGAGGAATACAGGTTTTGTATGGTAGTCTACCGCATATTGATCCACATTTGCTGTACCTGAACCTCTAGATCTCCTAACAGTCTGGTCAGAATGGTCCAGGTGGCGGGCAATTTCTCTAAAAGACCATTTCGCATCCCAATAATGCATTCCTTCTCATACGCTTTTAACAGAGACAAGTCTCTTTGATTGCGTCTCCCCTGCCTTCCTGCACACAGGACCTCCGACACATCCAATACATCTTTGGAGTCGTGTCCCCCCCCAGGCATCCTGTTGTCCTATCCAGCCGAACTGACGAAGGGGTTCTTCCCCGAAATGCGTATTCTATTGCTGGTTTTTAATTTGTGAAAAAATAATAAAAAAGAAGTGCTTTCACCTTCACACATTGGACTTGGATCTACATCTTCTAGTAGCTTAGAGGGTTGCGCCTCCATACCAGTTCTTTTCACATCCTTTTTTGCTACACTCACGCCCACACTGGTGGAGCGTCATCTGGTTGGCAGCACCTCCACCATTCAAAATACTCAATCATTGAAAGCTCTTTGTACTCCATAAACATTCCACCACCCTCACTGGGTCTTGCTCCACCCTTCTTTTTTTATTTCCTTTACTCACTACATACAAGGAGCCTCCGAGAGCCTTTTATAGGCCATATGTGTTAGCGCACCATACATCATGGCTGCAACGATACAAGCAAATACAAGTGGCTGCAACACTACTGCAAGCACTGAATATCTGAATTTAAATGGCATTCTTGTTATATTTACTGACATATGAAGATGTGAGGTTCTTAGCACACATTTTGATCAAAACATGTGAGCCCATCTGCCACGTCAAGGCGACCTCTTGTAGATGGGACCTACACTACACTAACCTCTCTTTAGGCCTGCTGGGCTAATCCCTTTAAGTTCTCACTATGGGATGGCATAACATTGAAGGAGGCATAAGGGAAAAGCTGCAGGGGGCGCTAGATTTTATCAGAAGCGCACCACATTGTTCTGATATAATTGTTAAATTGTGGTCTAATGTTTGGGGTCTAAATAGCAAGATGTTTTTTCATGGGATTAGCTGTCTGAGTGCTTTTTTGTGGGGTGAGTTGTGTTTTTCACTGGTACAATTTAATATACCATAAAATATGCAGAAAAACTTTTACAGATTTCTAAGTGGGCTGAAATGAAAAAAAATGCAATTATGCTTATTTTTGGACCTGTTGTTTTTGGTGTGCACACTGTGGCACAAATTACACAAAAACTTTATTCTGTGTGTGTCAGCACATTTACCACAATTTCCAAACTACATTTTTTTTTTGTTATACTAATTTTAAAAATTGAAATATATAAAAAAAAAATAGTTTCTGTTGCTATTTTAAGGCACCATCACTTTTTCATTTTACTGTTGATGCAGCGGATGTGTGGACTCAATTTCTGCAGGATGACTAGTGGTTGTGTAACTTTTTGATCGCTTTATATTTCATATTTTTTCTTGGAGCCAGGGTAATGAAAAAATACAAATCTGGTGTTATGTATTTTTTTCATAATGGTGTTCATCATCTGGGATAAATAATTCAATATTTTAAACGGACTTTTACGCAGGCTGCAATGCAAATTACTTTTCTTTTTTTTTTAGAAATATAGGACAAGGTTTTTTTTAACTTTTTTCAAAAATTTTTTACACTTATTTTTTTAGGCCTCTATTGGTGCTTGAACTTGGGATCATTAAGTCACTTATACAACCCAGGGAAGGCCATTTGGAACATTTAAATGCTGATAGGTTATTCAAATGCCACTGTAAGAATTGACAGCTGCATTAAAATACTCAACAGCCATAATTGAAGTTATTTCTGATCATAGCTGTTGCTTCTAGGTGTGAATTGTCAAAGACAGGTGGCGCCACTTCAGTTTATGGAGTGAGCTTGGGAGCCAAGTCCATTCCATACAGACCCCACACACATCCCCTGTACTTTTATGGTCGATGTCACCAAGGGGTAAAAAAAAAAAAAAAAATACGGCCTCCTCCACCCCTTAATAGCCGGCCAACACTCACCTCATTTCCCCATCGCTCATTACATTACTGTTATGGGCGTGAGGAAATGCAATTACCAGTAAATGTGAAATATTCATAGACATGTGCTTAGATGTCATAAGATAAAAAAAAAAATCCGGCCTCCTTCCACCCCTTAATAGCCGGCCATCGCGCACCAATGTGTTTCCTGGTACCCGTGGCAGCACCATCAGCTGCTGCTGTCATTGGTTCGGGGAAATCCATTTACTGGTAAGAAAAAAAAGGGTTTTAGGTACAGCACATGTCAATGAGGCTACGGGGCGCAGATGTTGTGGCGCCTGTACTTACCGCCAGCTGGGTGATACTGCTGGCTCTCTCCTCAGGGGTCCCTCGCCGTCCTTCCTTGTGATGGCGTTGCAGGGGCTCAGGAGGGCCGCTTGCTCAGGTGGTTGTAGAGCCGGTGTCTAAGAGGGTCTTCATGTTAGAGAATGAAAACCCTCTGAACTTGGCCTGGTCTTCCGGTGACAGCTCGGATTGCTTGGCCTCTTCTGCTTCGATGGTGTCTAAGTCGAATTGCTGATGGAATTCCGACTTAGTGGGGGCAGGGATGTGCGGTGGGGCCATCCTCAGGGTTTCCACAGAGTCCCATTCTACATGCTGGAAGAACCGATGACCACGGATGTTCCCATTGACTCCTAGACGCTTGGCTGGATTTTTCTTGAGGAGCTGAAATCAGAAATGTAGTTTTTAATACTAACTACAATTACAAGAATCTGACTAGTAAAGACAATAAAAGCATACAAAATTAGTAACATGCTTACCTGCATTATGATGTTCTTCGCTCCGGAGGTGGACTCATTAAAGAGTTTGTGATGATACTTACGCTCGCCGGTGATCATTTGATTCATGATGACTCCGAATGAAAACCAGTCTACGGCGGCGTTGTACTCCTCTCCGGCGTCCATCTGCCATAAACAGACAACAGTTAGTAAGTTGGGAAATAAGTTCTACATCATTAATAACATAAGTCGTCTGCCCTAAAAGAAAGGCATTACATGGGATATGTGCACTGCTCTAGACTAGCATTGTGTAGAGACCGCAGTCCTCTATTCCATCTCGGACTACTGTCTCCATGATCCACAACCCAAGAACATAAATACACTTATGTCAACAACTGGTAAGAAGATTCTATTCCTCTCACCTCAGGAGCAATATAGTCTTCGGTCCCAGCATAGTCAGTAGCTGTTCGACCTCCAAGCATGTTGTCCAGGGCGAGACCGAAATCGGTGATCTTCAGGTGCCCTGTCTCAGCCACCAAGATGTTTTCGGGCTTCAGGTCTCTGTGGATGATCCCCTTGGCGTGGAGGTGTTGGATGCCGCACACCATTTCCGCAGCGTAGAATCTGTAAGAAAGAGAATAAGTAGTCGGTGTGAGATCCTGAGGAGCGACAAAATACTGTTTCCTAAACTGTAGCTAAAGTATGATTATTGGATGGATCACTAATCATCAGCCATGTAGGAGGAGGCTCGCGATCAGACAATTGTGAGCAAATGGTTGTCATCTGCTGACCAGATCTTTTATGTGAGCATAAAAGTGTTGGCTCACCAGCAGCACATCTCCCCATGTAAACAGCGGAATGTGCCATACTAATGATCTGCTCATGTTAGACCACCTTAACGAGCAACAACCAACATGCTATCTTGTCAGTTGTTGCTTGTTAATAGGCAAAATATGTGCCGTGTAAAACCACCCTAAATCTTTACCTGGAACTGTTGATATCGAGCCGTCCCTTTGACTGTAGGAGTTGATTCAGGTCCCCGCAGCTTAGAAACTCTAATCCTAGTAGAACATGCGTCTGTAATGTAGAAGAGACATGTAAGAAGGTTGGTTAATTAGAAGTTATACTACAAAGTCCACATCTACGGTGCACATACTAGTGATGTGCGATAACATACTTGGAGATATCACACATACTTGGAGATGTGTGATAACAACTATACCTTGGTCTGAAATGCAAATTCTGCATGGATGAGGAAGGGACTTCCTGACGTCATCTGTAACACGCGGTGCTCCACCATCACGTCCGCCAGCTCCACTTCTGCTAGTAGGTCCCTCTTCCTGATCACCTTCACTGCAAACTGCTGGCAGGTAACGATGTCTTCTGCCAGCACAACTTCTCCGTAGGCTCCCCGGCCAAGAACATGATGGAATCGTAGTCGTTCTTGGATGGTTGTAGATGTGGTGCTTCCTGAGCCAGTTGGTCCTCCTAATAGTGAATATAACAGTGAATATACAGGCTATAGGTTATAATAGAGGTAGGTGCCTGCAGCCAGACGGTCAGATACAAGGCCCCTCTGGGAACTGTAGTTGCTACGTTAAAATTGGCCATCATGTGACGGGAGCAGAAGGACAACCACTTTAATACAGAAGATAACATCTTACATAGTCTGTAGGTATTAACTATCACTCCTATAAGGGGCTCAGTATGTATTGTATCTGTATTATGGACATGTGACTTAGGCTTTAGATGCATATTTTACTAATTTGGGCCTTATTTGCCTAGTTATGTGATCAGTAACTGTATATATTGTGTAAAAAATAAATAAATAACACATCAGACCCCATAAGACAGCAGGAAAACCTTCTCTTATGGAAAGATTGTCCTGCTTACTCTTGGGTTCCATTGGATTTTTGGTATAAAGTATACAGCACTTAGGTACAACAATACAGCTGAGGCAAATGTCTGGACACACACGTTTAACTGGTATAATAACGAGATAATTTACTTCCGATGTGTAAAAGTATTAATTGGGGAGGTGGCTGCATTTTTTGGTGGAGGAGATGTTTTAGGAGGCCATTTTGACATCCAACATATTGAATTAGCTTAGGTTTTCCAAATAAGAAGGGGTCATAGAATGGTAGAGTTGGAAGGGACCTCCAGGGTCATCGGGTCCAACCCCCTTCTCAGGATCACTAAATCACCCCAGACAGATGTTTTTCCAGCCTTTGTTTGAACACTTCCATTTGAGGAGAACTCACCACCTGCCGTGGTAACCTGTTCCACTCATTGATCACCCTCACTGTCTAATATCTAATTTGTGTCTCCTCCCTTTCAGTTTCATCCCATTGCTTCTAGTCTTTCCTTGTACAGATGAGAATAGGGCTTATCCCTCTGCACTGTGACAGCCCTTCAGATATTTGTAGACCGCTATTAAGTCTCCTCTCAGCCTAAACATTCCCAGATCCTTTGATCATTCCTCATAGGACATGATTTGCAGACTGCTCACCATCTTGGTAACTCTTCCCTGGATATAATATATATAATAATATACCTAGGAATATAACAGTCTTGGCTAGATTTGACTCAGACACACAATGGGAGGGTCAGTGTTGCCAATTTTATTGCTCAGCAGTTAATTGTGGAAAAGTTTCACAAAGTGCTTTTTATGATGTGTTGATGTGGCCACTATTCAGTTGGATGCACAAGAATCCAGCCTGCAGCTGATGCTTCCTAACCGCTCTGTAGGATTCACTGTTTCAGGTGAACTGTATTGTGTATTTTTTTGCATACACAAGGGGCTTTAAATGACCCCTGAGTTAGGAGGAGGGGTCTGGCAGAATGGCAACTAAGGCGATTTAAACTACCAAACATGGTAACAGTACATTCTCCTGTCCTAGGAGGTGTTACCACAGGCAGCACAGATGGCCTCAATTTGGTTGTATTCCCAAACATCCCCTTTAGGCCTCGGTCAGATGACCGTTTTTTGCCGCGGCTGAACTCCGGCTGCAGGGACAAGATGAGTATTTTTTTTTTACACATTTTTGGATGGTTTTCAGGCAAGGGCTTATATTTTCAAGCCTTTCCCGAAAATTCATGCCGCGCTCGCCGGCAGTCCATTGCTTTCAATGTAGTCGGCTGTATTGCCGGCTCCATTGAATTCAATGGGCGAACATCGTTCTTCTCTGCCACAGCTGTTACATCTGTGGCAGAGGAGAATGATCTTTGTAGTATATGTTCTCAATGGGGTCAGCGCTGCTGCTGCCGGCCCCATTGAGCGCATATATAGAACACAAGGAATCGCAGAACGCAGATAGGCGCGATCTGCGATTCCTCATGTCCTATAATTTATCGGACATCCGAATAAAAAGTGGCCATGTCACCGACCCCATTGCGAAGCAATGTTTCTATATATGCGCAGATCGCATGCGCATCCGCGAATCGCTGCAAAAAGCGGTCGTCTGACCGAGGCCTCATAGATGTGTAATAACAAAAAATTAAGTAATTAAAGAAAGAATTTGGCTTGTTTCCAGATTCCCCAGTCCATGACTCCCACAGTATGCACTGGGGACGATGGAGGGGTCATACGTGGTAAGTGTGCAGTGTGTGAGTAGTATCAGTGTCTGGTGTGTAAGTGGTATTTATCAAGTGAGTAAGTGGTATCTCTGACAAGTTTGTGGTTGTTAATTGACAAATAAATCAGTGGTAGATGTCCGGTGTGTAAGTGGTAGGTGTCCAGTATGTAAGTGCTAGATGTCCGGCGTGTAAGTGGTAGATGTCCGGTGTGTAAGTGGTAGGTGTCTGGTGTGTAATTGGTAGGTGTCCAGTATGTAAGTGCTAGATGTCCGGTGTGTAAGTGGTAGATGTCTGGTGTGTAAGTGGTAGATGTCCGGTGTGTAAGTGGTAGGTGTCCGGTGTGTAAGTGGTAGATATCCAGTATGTAAGTGGTAGATGTCCAGTGTGTAAGTGGTAGATGTGCAGTGTGTAAGTGGTAGATGTCCGGTGTGTAAGTGCTAGATGTCCGGTGTGTAAGTGGTAGATGTGCAGTGTGTAAGTGGTAGATATCCGGTGTGTAAGTGCTAGATGTCCGGTGTGTAAGTGGTAGATGTCCGGAGTGTAAGTGGTAGGTGTCTGGTGTGTAATTGGTAGGTGTCCAGTATGTAAGTGGTAGATGTCCGGTGTGTAAGTGGTAGATGTCTGGTGTGTAAGTGGTAGATGTCCGGTGTGTAAGTGGTAGGTGTCCGGTGTGTAAGTGGTAGATATCCAGTATGTAAGTGGTAGATGTCCAGTGTGTAAGTGGTAGATGTCCAGTGTGTAAGTGGTAGATGTGCAGTGTGTAAGTGGTAGATGTGCAGTGTGTAAGTGGTAGATGTCCGGTGTGTAAGTGCTAGATGTGCAGTGTGTAAGTGGTAGATATCCGGTGTGTAAGTGCTAGATGTCCGGTGTGTAAGTAGTAGGTGTCCGGCGTGTAAGTGGTAGGTGTCCGGTGTGTAAGTGGTAGATATCCAGTATGTAAGTGGTAGATGTCCAGTGTGTAAGTGGTAGATGTGCAGTGTGTAAGTGGTAGATATCCGGTGTGTAAGTAGTAGATGTCCGGTGTGTAAGTAGTAGATGTCCGGTGTGTAAGTAGTAGGTGTCCGGCGTGTAAGTAGTAGGTGTCCGGTGTGTAAGTGGCGTCTGTATTATCTATCCCGTGTGAGGGTAGCATCACTGTAGAGGTATGTAATGAACACAGTATGACATCTACACGCTCCACAAATATCAACTTTATTAATAAACAACTCTGATTAAAAACAAACTCCCAACGAGACATAAAATTCAATAAAAATCAATAAATACCATCAAAAAGCAGCAAAATATCAAATCGTGTGCAAGCGATGATAAATACACAGTCCATGCCCCACATAGCACAATAACATACAAGTGCTATATATACTGCCCACCAGCCGAGATACCGGGGACTGGCCAACAATATACCTCTGTAGGGATGAAGAGGGATCTGTGAGCAGTCCTGGCCGGTCCCATCAGCATGTAGAGTCTCCGACTAATGATGTATACTAATGCACAGCGTGTATCAGGTGGTCAGAGAAGTGGGGCCACCTCTGTTTGTCCAGGACCGGAGGGTCGCTATAGGCAGTACAGCCCAGTGTATATATATTCTGCACCCCTATACACGGCTCTGATTACACTTAGTAGTAGTTTGTTCTTTATGGTTTTCTTTCATTCTTCTCTCAGTAATAACACAAACATTATTTCTCTTTTTCCCCTCAGATCCAATAGAATATGAGTCAGTATTTATAGTGTTTGCTCTGTGACTGAGGCTGGAGTGATATCAGTATACTCATATATGTCCCTTAGGTCTACATCTGTTTCATCTGGCTGTCGTATAGTCACTTGCGCGGGTGAACTAAGACCTATTTGGTGCGTTGGCCCTCGTAGTGTGTCTAATGTGTCTATTGAGGAGCCCAACCATGTAACCAGCCAATGTGCCGGGGGCTCAGCGGTGCGGACCCCTCAGATTCGCTGCATTTAAGACCAGAAAGTGGCGTAAATTATAGCGAGAATCTATCGCAGCTTCTGGCTGGCAGAGATCTCCTCCTGTGGCATTCTGAGGCATTCTTTATATAACATACATTACTAACATATATATAGTAAGGGCATTAATAGACGGCTGATCACCCACCACGGTACATTATTGTTTATTGCACTGAGATATATAGCACATACATATTCCACAGCACTGTATACAGTTTAGCATTACATTGGGCTTTGTCCCCTGGTGGCTCACAATCTATATTCACACTGGAGAATGAACCCAGATTTGAACCCAGATACCCCCGTACTGAAAGGCAACTGAGCCCCCATGCTGCCCACAGGAAAACTACCACAATTTTTGTTTCAAAAACACCCCATTTTGGTATTGTCAGGGCTCCTACCCATTTGCATTTTTTTAACGCTGCGCTTTTTTTAACACAATTGTCAATGGGATTTCTAATGTTATAAACTCATCGCAGGTTTGTGCTTTATGATTTTTGTGCGATGTGTTTCTAACATTAGAAAGTCCCATTGACAATTGCGTTAAAAAAGCACAGCGATATCGCAGCGTTAAAGAAACCCTAGTGGGTAGGAGCCCTTACACAGTGGGGGGCAGCCATAGCGCTGTGATCACCTCCGCTGAGGAACAATTGCTGAATCTACTCACTTCCTAAAGGTTCAGTCACAATTTTTGGCCTGATTTTGTCAGATTTTCATGCAGATCTGCAGCAGATTTCATCCTTTCATTTAAATACAAATTGCATGGGTGACTGCTCCGGCAGATCTGCGCCAAAATCTGCAGCAAATCAGCGATGTGTGAACGCCCCCGAAGAGCAGATCATCTAAACATGGGAGAAGATGAGTAACCAGAAAAGTGTACATTTCAGCAGCAAATGTTGTTGTTTTTTTAAAAAGAAAGCCTGGCCGGCCCAAATCTGCCAGTGTAAACGGATTTTGGCCGGCCAGGCGGTTTTTTTTAAATGCACACATACATGTTATATCTGCAGACAAAAATATAAAGTCAGACAATCTCATTGATTTTATGCCTTAACGCTTTGCAAAAATGTCGGTCTCCTGAGTATTCACCGCGCATTTACACAAGCGCATCGATGGGCTCAAATCTGCAGAAAAAAGGGCATATTTTTGGGTGTAAGCTGAAAAACTACATTTGATTGTCCCGATAAAATGAATGGGTTCTGTTCACTGCGGGCGCAATATGCTGCACAAATACGGACATGTGAATCCTGTCTAAACAGCAGTAACATCTGACATGTCACAATATACATAAATACAACATCATACAATGTAACATTTGTATCTTTTCTCCCCAGAATACAAAACACATGAATTGTAAGACGAACCAGAAAACGGTACATTCCAGCAGCTCATCTATAAGGGCTCCTGCACACGGGCGATTTAGCAAATGCAAAATTTACCATTTTTGCACCCGTATTTCCGTTGGGCAAAAAAATATGCAACATGCTCTATTTTCGCTCACATTTGACCACCCAAGCCACCATAACGGCGCGATTTTGCAGTATTAATTGATAACACTGGTGATTATTTAGGCTGCTCAGCCAGTTCTAAAACAGGTATAAACAACCTCAGCAGCACAAAAAAAGTACAGTAAGCAGCGCGGAAAGGTTCACGTGAAAACGTAATAGCGCTCCATACACAGCGCAATCACGCCATCTCCCTGCGAGCGTTTATACGTCACACGTGTGCAGGAGCCCTTATCACAGTAATATCTGACATTTCACATTATACAATGTACAGAAATACAGTTTGATACAATGTAACATTTCCATCATTTTCCCCCCAGAATACAAAAAACATGAATTGTAAGAAGACGGCGAACCAGAAAACGGTCCATTTCAGCAGCTCATCCATAACCGCAGGAACATCATACAATGTACATAAATACAGTGTGATACAATGGAACATTTGGATCACTTTCCTGCCTCTTCCTCTCCGGCAGACAACCCCCATGAATTACCAGACATGGCGGTACAGTGTGGGACCCTCAGGCTGCGTTCACACTTAGCGGACTTACTGAAAATCTGCACCAAAATCCACATCAAATTCTGTGTCCAAACACAAACCATTGGTGTGGATTCTAACGTGGACTTTGATGCGGATCCTGAGCAGACTTCACCCCTTCAACCGAAAAGATGAAATCTGCCGCCGATCTGCACCAATATCTGTCATGTGTGAATGCGCTCCTACAGCTCCGCAGATCTCCAGCGGTACCTGAGCCTCCCGGGTCTTCTTTCTGTATCTTTACAGGTGGGTCCTTTTCTCCCACTGAAGAATCCAGATGCCTCTTCTTGGGTTGCTTCTTCCCAACGAGGTCTTTCTTCACCGAATCAGTCGGTGGAACGATGGGCTTCGCTGAGCTCGATGACTTCCTCCTCCTCTTCCTCCTCTGGCTCTTGCTTGAAGCCTCATCTGAAGAATCCAAGACATGTCTTGGTCTTCTCACTCCTTTCTTCCTCCGAATCTCCTCCTCTCCCTCCATAAAATCGCTCTGCTCTGGTCCAGCAGACATCGCCTCCTTCTCCATCGCCAGTCTCCAACACTCTCAACTGCCAACTGCCGCGACAACACAATTGCCCTGGCTGTAACCATGGCAGCAGTCATGTGATCAGTAACTGACCAATCACAGCCAACCATGATAAGTTTGAAATCGTATGTCCGCAGTTACTGAGATGTGATGAAGGACATTATAGGAATATTCTCACCATTTTCCTCAGACTAATGACAATCTTTATTATTATAGTGGGAACTTGTCATGTCTGAGTGCTGAAGCCGTCCAGGACTTGGTGCGGGGTGATATTTGGGGGCAACATTCACATTCTTACAGTTTATTCTTCTTTCTTACTGCCAGATACTATTATTTCGTGAATATAATCTTATATTATAAGATTTTGAATCCATCCACCATATTAACCTTCACATATAAATGAGCATCTGTAATAATCCACGTTGCGGTTGTGTCATTGTTTGGCAGATTTCCCAATATGTCCCCATTTTCCCCCATATGACCTGATGATAGATTAACCACAGGCCGGGTCTCTTGTATAGAGATGGTGATTAATGATAATATCTCTCTACAAGGTGCCTCCATGGTTCTCCTTGTAATTGGCGCACACACGTTCGGGGTCTCCAGATCCCTCGCTCCCCATGACATGGCCATAGAGAATATGGTAAAATCCTGACCGCTGCCATCACTACCAGCTGATTAAAGACAGATGTAGTTTTAGGCCCATCAGAACATCATCCTGCTCTCAGAGCCACAAAATAACCTCACAGGATCCATCAACAGCATCTTGTTGGGGGTTTCCAGATACTTTACACTTAATATATGGTACACTGCAAAGACAATGGGGATCTACCAAGAGCAGGAGGATTACCTTATTGACTACAGAGCCAACCTGGGGCTTCATTACAGACAATCTGCGCCCACAATGAAGACATAGAGGGGCGAATATAAGAACAAACATTGTAAATGTTCCTATTCAAATGGGTTTGAAGAGATCCTAAATAACAGCAACACTTGATTGACACTCAGCTGGGGGACGTTTTCTGCCCATTGATTCTCGCTCTTATGTTTTTAGCTCCAGGCAGGTGACATCACGAAGGAAATATAAGCTGCAGATATACTGATATAGACTGAAGAGCAAAAGGCTGTGAGATACAGAACAAGATAAAAGACACCAATGTATTCCAAACATATACATATATATAAAGTGCTGGTAACATTGTAGCATAGCGTGTGGGGCTGAGAAAGACCATGTGCCCATCCAGTCCAGCCTATTTTTCTGTAATGTTGATCCACAGGAAGGCAAAACAAATCCAATGAGGTAATTTTTCCTAATTTTAGAGGTACAAATTCCTTCCCAACTCTAATATGGCAATCAGAATAATCCCTGGATCACCGACCCTTCTGAAGTAATTAGTGACTATTCAAGAAAGGTGTCCAGGCTCCTCTTAAACTCTTTTATCAAGTTCACTATCACTAAGCCCTCAGGCAGAGAGTTCCATAGCCTCACTGCTCTTACAGAAAAGAACCCCCTTCTATGTCGGTGTAGAAACCTTCTTTCCTCTGGACGTAGAGGGCGCCCCCTTGTTACAGTCACAGTCCTGGGTATAAATATATGATGGGAGAGATCTCTGTATCCCCTGATATATGTATACATAGTTATTAGGTCGCCCCTCAGTGCTCTTTTTTGCTAAGCTAAATAACCCCAATTTTCATAACTATTTTTGTTGCCCGCCTTTATGCCCGCTTAAACTTTATACGTCCTTCTTGAGTACTGGTGCACAAAGCTGTATACAATATTCCATGTGTGGTCTGACCAGTGACTTGTAAAGAGGAGGAACAATATTATCATCATGTGTCTCTAGATGTATTTTTATGCACCCCTTTGATCCTATTTGCTTTGGCTGCAGCTGTCAGACACTGGTTGCTCCAGTTAAGCTTAAGGCCCATTTACACGGAGCGATAATCACTAAAAACGCTAAAAAGCGATCGTTTTAGCAATAATCGTTGCGTCTAAATGCATGCCCATCATCCACTTTTCGGGCACTGCTAGCTGATCGTTACATTCAGGGCAAACTAAAAATCGCTGTTCAGTCTTATCAGCAGTTCTCCACGGGTAGTGCTGATAGCATTGTTTCCCGCTGGAGAACAAAGGATGAGAATACAGTTCATAGCCTTCGGGCTATTATTGCTTTCAGCTAAGGCTTCATTTGCACACTAGTAAGCTATTAAGTGGCTGAGTAGCTACTTAAAGGGGTTGTCCCGCAGCAGCAAGTGGGTCTATACACTTCTGTATGGCCATATTAATGCACTTTGTAATGTACATTGTGCATTAATTATGAGCCATACAGAAGTTATAAAAAGTTTTATACTTACCTGCTCCGTTGCTAGCGTCCTCGTTCCCATGGAGCCGACTAATTTTTGCCCTCCGATGGCCAAATTAGCCGCGCTTGCGCAGTCCGGGTCTTCTGCTCTCTTTAATGGAGCCGCTCGTGCAGAATGCCGGCTCCGTGTAGCTCCGCCCCGTCACGTGCCGATTCCAGCCAATCAGGAGGCTGGAATCGGCAATGGACCGCACAGAAGAGCTGCGGTCCACGGAGGGAGCGGACCCCGGCGGCCATCTTCAGCAGGTGAGTATGAAGACGCCGGACCGCCGGGATTCAGGTAAGCGCTGAGCGGTTTGTTTTTTTAACCCCTGCATCGGGGTTGTCTCGCGCCGAACGGGGGGGGGGGGTTAAAAAAAAAAAAAAAACCCGTTTCGGCGCGGGACAACCCCTTTAATATTTTATGCAAAATGATCCCTCAAAGCTGTTACTCGAAATGTCATTTGAGCGATCAGCGGGCCGTGTAAATGGGCCTTTCTGGTAACTAAAATCCCCAATTCCTTTTCCATGTTATGTTTGTCCAGGTTTCCCATTTAGTGTGTAATGGTGACGTGTATTTCCTCTGTCCATGTGCAGAACTTTATATCTATCAGTATTTGGCCTCTTTCACACGGACGACAGCAATATTGCCACAAGAA
Organism: Eleutherodactylus coqui; assembly: GCF_035609145.1. Classification (NCBI taxonomy): domain Eukaryota; kingdom Metazoa; phylum Chordata; class Amphibia; order Anura; family Eleutherodactylidae; genus Eleutherodactylus; species Eleutherodactylus coqui. The sequence goes on from NW_027102377.1 coordinate 41,828, forward strand.
AGTCGCAGCGGTATGGCATCTGTGCTCTGTGCAATATCACTGCATTTTCTCACAGCAATATCATGATTTTGTGTTGCCACAAAGTGGCACGTGGCGGTACAAAGTCACACAACTTTACAGCGCTCTTTTCTACGATTTTCGGGAGCTTGAAATATAGGCCCTACCCCAAACATAAGCCCTGGCTGCATAAAAATCAATACATCACCTAACAGTTGCTGTCCGCTCCACCGCAACTATCCTTGCAGGGGACCCAGATATGGCTACACAGTGCACCCTTAATGCTTGTCCTAATATACAGGGACCCAGATATGGCTACACAGTGCACCCTTAGTACTTGTCCTAATATACAGGGACCCAGATATGGCTACACAGTGCACCCTTAGTACTTGTCCTAATATACAGGGACCCAGATATGGCTACACAGTGCA
>NW_027102378.1:0-23173 GCF_035609145.1 Eleutherodactylus coqui
TAAAATGCAGAAGTACAGTCAATGCAGCTTTTTACCTAAAATGGTAAAAATTGGTCAAAGACTCATGCGGTTTATTACCTGCCCCTGGAATAACATCAATGGCAATTATAAGAATAATGCTGATAATAATACAAATTTTGTATGTATGTTTTCAGCCCTACAAAACCATAACTATAGAAGTTTAAATTTATACGTAAAGCTAGATATTTGTAGAAATATCTATATTGATATATAGCTATCTATTTATATAGCTAGATATATATCTATGCAGTAACATACATTAGATAGATAGATAGATAGATAGATAGACTGTATATAAGCCTGCAAGTCTTGCACTTGAAGCAGCTTTATGATGTCATTAAGGCTCGATGGTGACACGCGCACCCGGAACAAGGATCACAGGTTGTTAGCGGCCATTTTTCCATCAGTCTCCACTGGAGCTAGAAGTGAGCAGACAGATACTCCTATAGACGCTGCTGGAGCCAGATCATTTGTCTCTGTGATGGACAACGTTTGAAATTCGCCCTTAAGCGGGATACGGCAGCCTACAACAGTCAAATTGATCGCTGCTTATCACTTCTTTTGTGGTAGGTACAGTTATTCCAGATAGGGGAATGGGTAGGTTAAGTTATTCCAGGGAGGGGAATGCTTATGGGCAAGGCATTATGCTTGATCGGAGGCGGATGAAGTGGCAAAAAAGGCTCGGCCTACACCATGACCATGCCAATCGTCAACCCAAAGTGAATATGAGCCACACAGGTTGGTTGAAATAGCGCAACATGAATGATGGAACCTGGATCCAAGCGTCCCAGGATGCATTGCAGCGAAAACGTTCAACAATGTTCAGCGTGACCAATGTTTCTATCTTGGAAAATGAAATTGCATGCTGTATGGAGTGTTTTTGATATATCTTGTCTCAGGATTTGCTTGCAGTCCTACCATATCCCACAAAATGCAGAAGTGCAGTCAATGCAGCTTTTTACCTAAAATGGTAAAAATTGGTCAAAGACTCATGCGGTTTATTACCTGCCCCTGGAATAACATCAATGGCAATTATAAGAATAATGCTGATAATAATACAAATTTTGTATGTATGTTTTCAGCCCTACAAAACCATAACTATAGAAGTTTAAATTTATACGTAAAGCTAGATATTTGTAGAAATATCTATATTGATATATAGCTATCTATTTATATAGCTAGATATATATCTATGCAGTAACATACATTAGATAGATAGATAGATAGATAGACTGTATATAAGCCTGCAAGTCTTGCACTTGAAGCAGCTTTATGATGTCATTAAGGCTCGATGGTGACACGCGCACCCGGAACAAGGATCACAGGTTGTTAGCGGCCATTTTTCCATCAGTCTCCACTGGAGCTAGAAGTGAGCAGACAGATACTCCTATAGACGCTGCTGGAGCCAGATCATTTGTCTCTGTGATGGACAACGTTTGAAATTCGCCCTTAAGCGGGATACGGCAGCCTACAACAGTCAAATTGATCGCTGCTTATCACTTCTTTTGTGGTAGGTACAGTTATTCCAGATAGGGGAATGGGTAGGTTAAGTTATTCCAGGGAGGGGAATGCTTATGGGCAAGGCATTATGCTTGATCGGAGGCGGATGAAGTGGCAAAAAAGGCTCGGCCTACACCATGACCATGCCAATCGTCAACCCAAAGTGAATATGAGCCACACAGGTTGGTTGAAATAGCGCAACATGAATGATGGAACCTGGATCCAAGCGTCCCAGGATGCATTGCAGCGAAAACGTTCAACAATGTTCAGCGTGACCAATGTTTCTATCTTGGAAAATGAAATTGCATGCTGTATGGAGTGTTTTTGATATATCTTGTCTCAGGATTTGCTTGCAGTCCTACCATATCCCACAAAATGCAGAAGTGCAGTCAATGCAGCTTTTTACCTAAAATGGTAAAAATTGGTCAAAGCCTCATGCGGTTTATTACCTGTCCCTGGAATAACATCAATGGCAATTATAAGAATAATGCTGATAATAATACAAATTTTGTATGTATGTTTTCAGCCCTACAAAACCATAACTATAGAAGTTTAAATTTATACGTAAAGCTAGATATTTGTAGAAATATCTATATTGATATATAGCTATCTATTTATATAGCTAGATATATATCTATGCAGTAACATACATTAGATAGATAGATAGATAGATAGACTGTATATAAGCCTGCAAGTCTTGCACTTGAAGCAGCTTTATGATGTCATTAAGGCTCGATGGTGACACGCGCACCCGGAACAAGGATCACAGGTTGTTAGCGGCCATTTTTCCATCAGTCTCCACTGGAGCTAGAAGTGAGCAGACAGATACTCCTATAGACGCTGCTGGAGCCAGATCATTTGTCTCTGTGATGGACAACGTTTGAAATTCGCCCTTAAGCGGGATACGGCAGCCTACAACAGTCAAATTGATCGCTGCTTATCACTTCTTTTGTGGTAGGTACAGTTATTCCAGATAGGGGAATGGGTAGGTTAAGTTATTCCAGGGAGGGGAATGCTTATGGGCAAGGCATTATGCTTGATCGGAGGCGGATGAAGTGGCAAAAAAGGCTCGGCCTACACCATGACCATGCCAATCGTCAACCCAAAGTGAATATGAGCCACACAGGTTGGTTGAAATAGCGCAACATGAATGATGGAACCTGGATCCAAGCGTCCCAGGATGCATTGCAGCGAAAACGTTCAACAATGTTCAGCGTGACCAATGTTTCTATCTTGGAAAATGAAATTGCATGCTGTATGGAGTGTTTTTGATATATCTTGTCTCAGGATTTGCTTGCAGTCCTACCATATCCCACAAAATGCAGAAGTGCAGTCAATGCAGCTTTTTACCTAAAATGGTAAAAATTGGTCAAAGCCTCATGCGGTTTATTACCTGTCCCTGGAATAACATCAATGGCAATTATAAGAATAATGCTGATAATAATACAAATTTTGTATGTATGTTTTCAGCCCTACAAAACCATAACTATAGAAGTTTAAATTTATACGTAAAGCTAGATATTTGTAGAAATATCTATATTGATATATAGCTATCTATTTATATAGCTAGATATATATCTATGCAGTAACATACATTAGATAGATAGATAGATAGACTGTATATAAGCCTGCAAGTCTTGCACTTGAAGCAGCTTTATGATGTCATTAAGGCTCGATGGTGACACGCGCACCCGGAACAAGGATCACAGGTTGTTAGCGGCCATTTTTCCATCAGTCTCCACTGGAGCTAGAAGTGAGCAGACAGATACTCCTATAGACGCTGCTGGAGCCAGATCATTTGTCTCTGTGATGGACAACGTTTGAAATTCGCCCTTAAGCGGGAGACGGCAGCCTACAACAGTCAAATTGATCGCTGCTTATCACTTCTTTTGTGGTAGGTACAGTTATTCCAGATAGGGGAATGGGTAGGTTAAGTTATTCCAGGGAGGGGAATGCTTATGGGCAAGGCATTATGCTTGATCGGAGGCGGATGAAGTGGCAAAAAAGGCTCGGCCTACACCATGACCATGCAACTCGTCAACCCAAAGTGAATATGAGCCACACAGGTTGGTTGAAATGGCGCAGCATGAATGATAGAACCTGGATCCAAGCGTCCCAGGATGCATTGCAGCGAAAACGTTCAACAATGTTCAGCGTGACCAATGTTTCTATCTTGGAAAATGAAATTGCATGCTGTATGGAGTGTTTTTGACATATCTTGTCTCAGGATTTGCTTGCAGTCCTACCATATCCCACAAAATGCAGAAGTACAGTCAATGCAGCTTTTTACCTAAAATGGTAAAAATTGGTCAAAGACTCATGCGGTTTATTACCTGCCCCTGGAATAACATCAATGGCAATTATAAGAATAATGCTGATAATAATACAAATTTTGTATGTATGTTTTCAGCCCTACAAAACCATAACTATAGAAGTTTAAATTTATACGTAAAGCTAGATATTTGTAGAAATATCTATATTGATATATAGCTATCTATTTATATAGCTAGATATATATCTATGCAGTAACATACATTAGATAGATAGATAGATAGATAGATAGATAGACTGTATATAAGCCTGCAAGTCTTGCACTTGAAGCAGCTTTATGATGTCATTAAGGCTCGATGGTGACACGCGCACCCGGAACAAGGATCACAGGTTGTTAGCGGCCATTTTTCCATCAGTCTCCACTGGAGCTAGAAGTGAGCAGACAGATACTCCTATAGACGCTGCTGGAGCCAGATCATTTGTCTCTGTGATGGACAACGTTTGAAATTCGCCCTTAAGCGGGATACGGCAGCCTACAACAGTCAAATTGATCGCTGCTTATCACTTCTTTTGTGGTAGGTACAGTTATTCCAGATAGGGGAATGGGTAGGTTAAGTTATTCCAGGGAGGGGAATGCTTATGGGCAAGGCATTATGCTTGATCGGAGGCGGATGAAGTGGCAAAAAAGGCTCGGCCTACACCATGACCATGCCAATCGTCAACCCAAAGTGAATATGAGCCACACAGGTTGGTTGAAATAGCGCAACATGAATGATGGAACCTGGATCCAAGCGTCCCAGGATGCATTGCAGCGAAAACGTTCAACAATGTTCAGCGTGACCAATGTTTCTATCTTGGAAAATGAAATTGCATGCTGTATGGAGTGTTTTTGATATATCTTGTCTCAGGATTTGCTTGCAGTCCTACCATATCCCACAAAATGCAGAAGTGCAGTCAATGCAGCTTTTTACCTAAAATGGTAAAAATTGGTCAAAGACTCATGCGGTTTATTACCTGCCCCTGGAATAACATCAATGGCAATTATAAGAATAATGCTGATAATAATACAAATTTTGTATGTATGTTTTCAGCCCTACAAAACCATAACTATAGAAGTTTAAATTTATACGTAAAGCTAGATATTTGTAGAAATATCTATATTGATATATAGCTATCTATTTATATAGCTAGATATATATCTATGCAGTAACATACATTAGATAGATAGATAGATAGATAGACTGTATATAAGCCTGCAAGTCTTGCACTTGAAGCAGCTTTATGATGTCATTAAGGCTCGATGGTGACACGCGCACCCGGAACAAGGATCACAGGTTGTTAGCGGCCATTTTTCCATCAGTCTCCACTGGAGCTAGAAGTGAGCAGACAGATACTCCTATAGACGCTGCTGGAGCCAGATCATTTGTCTCTGTGATGGACAACGTTTGAAATTCGCCCTTAAGCGGGATACGGCAGCCTACAACAGTCAAATTGATCGCTGCTTATCACTTCTTTTGTGGTAGGTACAGTTATTCCAGATAGGGGAATGGGTAGGTTAAGTTATTCCAGGGAGGGGAATGCTTATGGGCAAGGCATTATGCTTGATCGGAGGCGGATGAAGTGGCAAAAAAGGCTCGGCCTACACCATGACCATGCCAATCGTCAACCCAAAGTGAATATGAGCCACACAGGTTGGTTGAAATAGCGCAACATGAATGATGGAACCTGGATCCAAGCGTCCCAGGATGCATTGCAGCGAAAACGTTCAACAATGTTCAGCGTGACCAATGTTTCTATCTTGGAAAATGAAATTGCATGCTGTATGGAGTGTTTTTGATATATCTTGTCTCAGGATTTGCTTGCAGTCCTACCATATCCCACAAAATGCAGAAGTGCAGTCAATGCAGCTTTTTACCTAAAATGGTAAAAATTGGTCAAAGCCTCATGCGGTTTATTACCTGTCCCTGGAATAACATCAATGGCAATTATAAGAATAATGCTGATAATAATACAAATTTTGTATGTATGTTTTCAGCCCTACAAAACCATAACTATAGAAGTTTAAATTTATACGTAAAGCTAGATATTTGTAGAAATATCTATATTGATATATAGCTATCTATTTATATAGCTAGATATATATCTATGCAGTAACATACATTAGATAGATAGATAGATAGATAGACTGTATATAAGCCTGCAAGTCTTGCACTTGAAGCAGCTTTATGATGTCATTAAGGCTCGATGGTGACACGCGCACCCGGAACAAGGATCACAGGTTGTTAGCGGCCATTTTTCCATCAGTCTCCACTGGAGCTAGAAGTGAGCAGACAGATACTCCTATAGACGCTGCTGGAGCCAGATCATTTGTCTCTGTGATGGACAACGTTTGAAATTCGCCCTTAAGCGGGATACGGCAGCCTACAACAGTCAAATTGATCGCTGCTTATCACTTCTTTTGTGGTAGGTACAGTTATTCCAGATAGGGGAATGGGTAGGTTAAGTTATTCCAGGGAGGGGAATGCTTATGGGCAAGGCATTATGCTTGATCGGAGGCGGATGAAGTGGCAAAAAAGGCTCGGCCTACACCATGACCATGCCAATCGTCAACCCAAAGTGAATATGAGCCACACAGGTTGGTTGAAATAGCGCAACATGAATGATGGAACCTGGATCCAAGCGTCCCAGGATGCATTGCAGCGAAAACGTTCAACAATGTTCAGCGTGACCAATGTTTCTATCTTGGAAAATGAAATTGCATGCTGTATGGAGTGTTTTTGATATATCTTGTCTCAGGATTTGCTTGCAGTCCTACCATATCCCACAAAATGCAGAAGTGCAGTCAATGCAGCTTTTTACCTAAAATGGTAAAAATTGGTCAAAGCCTCATGCGGTTTATTACCTGTCCCTGGAATAACATCAATGGCAATTATAAGAATAATGCTGATAATAATACAAATTTTGTATGTATGTTTTCAGCCCTACAAAACCATAACTATAGAAGTTTAAATTTATACGTAAAGCTAGATATTTGTAGAAATATCTATATTGATATATAGCTATCTATTTATATAGCTAGATATATATCTATGCAGTAACATACATTAGATAGATAGATAGATAGACTGTATATAAGCCTGCAAGTCTTGCACTTGAAGCAGCTTTATGATGTCATTAAGGCTCGATGGTGACACGCGCACCCGGAACAAGGATCACAGGTTGTTAGCGGCCATTTTTCCATCAGTCTCCACTGGAGCTAGAAGTGAGCAGACAGATACTCCTATAGACGCTGCTGGAGCCAGATCATTTGTCTCTGTGATGGACAACGTTTGAAATTCGCCCTTAAGCGGGAGACGGCAGCCTACAACAGTCAAATTGATCGCTGCTTATCACTTCTTTTGTGGTAGGTACAGTTATTCCAGATAGGGGAATGGGTAGGTTAAGTTATTCCAGGGAGGGGAATGCTTATGGGCAAGGCATTATGCTTGATCGGAGGCGGATGAAGTGGCAAAAAAGGCTCGGCCTACACCATGACCATGCAACTCGTCAACCCAAAGTGAATATGAGCCACACAGGTTGGTTGAAATGGCGCAGCATGAATGATAGAACCTGGATCCAAGCGTCCCAGGATGCATTGCAGCGAAAACGTTCAACAATGTTCAGCGTGACCAATGTTTCTATCTTGGAAAATGAAATTGCATGCTGTATGGAGTGTTTTTGACATATCTTGTCTCAGGATTTGCTTGCAGTCCTACCATATCCCACAAAATGCAGAAGTACAGTCAATGCAGCTTTTTACCTAAAATGGTAAAAATTGGTCAAAGACTCATGCGGTTTATTACCTGCCCCTGGAATAACATCAATGGCAATTATAAGAATAATGCTGATAATAATACAAATTTTGTATGTATGTTTTCAGCCCTACAAAACCATAACTATAGAAGTTTAAATTTATACGTAAAGCTAGATATTTGTAGAAATATCTATATTGATATATAGCTATCTATTTATATAGCTAGATATATATCTATGCAGTAACATACATTAGATAGATAGATAGATAGATAGATAGATAGATAGACTGTATATAAGCCTGCAAGTCTTGCACTTGAAGCAGCTTTATGATGTCATTAAGGCTCGATGGTGACACGCGCACCCGGAACAAGGATCACAGGTTGTTAGCGGCCATTTTTCCATCAGTCTCCACTGGAGCTAGAAGTGAGCAGACAGATACTCCTATAGACGCTGCTGGAGCCAGATCATTTGTCTCTGTGATGGACAACGTTTGAAATTCGCCCTTAAGCGGGATACGGCAGCCTACAACAGTCAAATTGATCGCTGCTTATCACTTCTTTTGTGGTAGGTACAGTTATTCCAGATAGGGGAATGGGTAGGTTAAGTTATTCCAGGGAGGGGAATGCTTATGGGCAAGGCATTATGCTTGATCGGAGGCGGATGAAGTGGCAAAAAAGGCTCGGCCTACACCATGACCATGCCAATCGTCAACCCAAAGTGAATATGAGCCACACAGGTTGGTTGAAATAGCGCAACATGAATGATGGAACCTGGATCCAAGCGTCCCAGGATGCATTGCAGCGAAAACGTTCAACAATGTTCAGCGTGACCAATGTTTCTATCTTGGAAAATGAAATTGCATGCTGTATGGAGTGTTTTTGATATATCTTGTCTCAGGATTTGCTTGCAGTCCTACCATATCCCACAAAATGCAGAAGTGCAGTCAATGCAGCTTTTTACCTAAAATGGTAAAAATTGGTCAAAGACTCATGCGGTTTATTACCTGCCCCTGGAATAACATCAATGGCAATTATAAGAATAATGCTGATAATAATACAAATTTTGTATGTATGTTTTCAGCCCTACAAAACCATAACTATAGAAGTTTAAATTTATACGTAAAGCTAGATATTTGTAGAAATATCTATATTGATATATAGCTATCTATTTATATAGCTAGATATATATCTATGCAGTAACATACATTAGATAGATAGATAGATAGATAGACTGTATATAAGCCTGCAAGTCTTGCACTTGAAGCAGCTTTATGATGTCATTAAGGCTCGATGGTGACACGCGCACCCGGAACAAGGATCACAGGTTGTTAGCGGCCATTTTTCCATCAGTCTCCACTGGAGCTAGAAGTGAGCAGACAGATACTCCTATAGACGCTGCTGGAGCCAGATCATTTGTCTCTGTGATGGACAACGTTTGAAATTCGCCCTTAAGCGGGATACGGCAGCCTACAACAGTCAAATTGATCGCTGCTTATCACTTCTTTTGTGGTAGGTACAGTTATTCCAGATAGGGGAATGGGTAGGTTAAGTTATTCCAGGGAGGGGAATGCTTATGGGCAAGGCATTATGCTTGATCGGAGGCGGATGAAGTGGCAAAAAAGGCTCGGCCTACACCATGACCATGCCAATCGTCAACCCAAAGTGAATATGAGCCACACAGGTTGGTTGAAATAGCGCAACATGAATGATGGAACCTGGATCCAAGCGTCCCAGGATGCATTGCAGCGAAAACGTTCAACAATGTTCAGCGTGACCAATGTTTCTATCTTGGAAAATGAAATTGCATGCTGTATGGAGTGTTTTTGATATATCTTGTCTCAGGATTTGCTTGCAGTCCTACCATATCCCACAAAATGCAGAAGTGCAGTCAATGCAGCTTTTTACCTAAAATGGTAAAAATTGGTCAAAGCCTCATGCGGTTTATTACCTGTCCCTGGAATAACATCAATGGCAATTATAAGAATAATGCTGATAATAATACAAATTTTGTATGTATGTTTTCAGCCCTACAAAACCATAACTATAGAAGTTTAAATTTATACGTAAAGCTAGATATTTGTAGAAATATCTATATTGATATATAGCTATCTATTTATATAGCTAGATATATATCTATGCAGTAACATACATTAGATAGATAGATAGATAGATAGACTGTATATAAGCCTGCAAGTCTTGCACTTGAAGCAGCTTTATGATGTCATTAAGGCTCGATGGTGACACGCGCACCCGGAACAAGGATCACAGGTTGTTAGCGGCCATTTTTCCATCAGTCTCCACTGGAGCTAGAAGTGAGCAGACAGATACTCCTATAGACGCTGCTGGAGCCAGATCATTTGTCTCTGTGATGGACAACGTTTGAAATTCGCCCTTAAGCGGGATACGGCAGCCTACAACAGTCAAATTGATCGCTGCTTATCACTTCTTTTGTGGTAGGTACAGTTATTCCAGATAGGGGAATGGGTAGGTTAAGTTATTCCAGGGAGGGGAATGCTTATGGGCAAGGCATTATGCTTGATCGGAGGCGGATGAAGTGGCAAAAAAGGCTCGGCCTACACCATGACCATGCCAATCGTCAACCCAAAGTGAATATGAGCCACACAGGTTGGTTGAAATAGCGCAACATGAATGATGGAACCTGGATCCAAGCGTCCCAGGATGCATTGCAGCGAAAACGTTCAACAATGTTCAGCGTGACCAATGTTTCTATCTTGGAAAATGAAATTGCATGCTGTATGGAGTGTTTTTGATATATCTTGTCTCAGGATTTGCTTGCAGTCCTACCATATCCCACAAAATGCAGAAGTGCAGTCAATGCAGCTTTTTACCTAAAATGGTAAAAATTGGTCAAAGCCTCATGCGGTTTATTACCTGTCCCTGGAATAACATCAATGGCAATTATAAGAATAATGCTGATAATAATACAAATTTTGTATGTATGTTTTCAGCCCTACAAAACCATAACTATAGAAGTTTAAATTTATACGTAAAGCTAGATATTTGTAGAAATATCTATATTGATATATAGCTATCTATTTATATAGCTAGATATATATCTATGCAGTAACATACATTAGATAGATAGATAGATAGACTGTATATAAGCCTGCAAGTCTTGCACTTGAAGCAGCTTTATGATGTCATTAAGGCTCGATGGTGACACGCGCACCCGGAACAAGGATCACAGGTTGTTAGCGGCCATTTTTCCATCAGTCTCCACTGGAGCTAGAAGTGAGCAGACAGATACTCCTATAGACGCTGCTGGAGCCAGATCATTTGTCTCTGTGATGGACAACGTTTGAAATTCGCCCTTAAGCGGGAGACGGCAGCCTACAACAGTCAAATTGATCGCTGCTTATCACTTCTTTTGTGGTAGGTACAGTTATTCCAGATAGGGGAATGGGTAGGTTAAGTTATTCCAGGGAGGGGAATGCTTATGGGCAAGGCATTATGCTTGATCGGAGGCGGATGAAGTGGCAAAAAAGGCTCGGCCTACACCATGACCATGCAACTCGTCAACCCAAAGTGAATATGAGCCACACAGGTTGGTTGAAATGGCGCAGCATGAATGATAGAACCTGGATCCAAGCGTCCCAGGATGCATTGCAGCGAAAACGTTCAACAATGTTCAGCGTGACCAATGTTTCTATCTTGGAAAATGAAATTGCATGCTGTATGGAGTGTTTTTGACATATCTTGTCTCAGGATTTGCTTGCAGTCCTACCATATCCCACAAAATGCAGAAGTACAGTCAATGCAGCTTTTTACCTAAAATGGTAAAAATTGGTCAAAGACTCATGCGGTTTATTACCTGCCCCTGGAATAACATCAATGGCAATTATAAGAATAATGCTGATAATAATACAAATTTTGTATGTATGTTTTCAGCCCTACAAAACCATAACTATAGAAGTTTAAATTTATACGTAAAGCTAGATATTTGTAGAAATATCTATATTGATATATAGCTATCTATTTATATAGCTAGATATATATCTATGCAGTAACATACATTAGATAGATAGATAGATAGATAGACTGTATATAAGCCTGCAAGTCTTGCACTTGAAGCAGCTTTATGATGTCATTAAGGCTCGATGGTGACACGCGCACCCGGAACAAGGATCACAGGTTGTTAGCGGCCATTTTTCCATCAGTCTCCACTGGAGCTAGAAGTGAGCAGACAGATACTCCTATAGACGCTGCTGGAGCCAGATCATTTGTCTCTGTGATGGACAACGTTTGAAATTCGCCCTTAAGCGGGAGACGGCAGCCTACAACAGTCAAATTGATCGCTGCTTATCACTTCTTTTGTGGTAGGTACAGTTATTCCAGATAGGGGAATGGGTAGGTTAAGTTATTCCAGGGAGGGGAATGCTTATGGGCAAGGCATTATGCTTGATCGGAGGCGGATGAAGTGGCAAAAAAGGCTCGGCCTACACCATGACCATGCCAATCGTCAACCCAAAGTGAATATGAGCCACACAGGTTGGTTGAAATAGCGCAACATGAATGATGGAACCTGGATCCAAGCGTCCCAGGATGCATTGCAGCGAAAACGTTCAACAATGTTCAGCGTGACCAATGTTTCTATCTTGGAAAATGAAATTGCATGCTGTATGGAGTGTTTTTGATATATCTTGTCTCAGGATTTGCTTGCAGTCCTACCATATCCCACAAAATGCAGAAGTGCAGTCAATGCAGCTTTTTACCTAAAATGGTAAAAATTGGTCAAAGCCTCATGCGGTTTATTACCTGTCCCTGGAATAACATCAATGGCAATTATAAGAATAATGCTGATAATAATACAAATTTTGTATGTATGTTTTCAGCCCTACAAAACCATAACTATAGAAGTTTAAATTTATACGTAAAGCTAGATATTTGTAGAAATATCTATATTGATATATAGCTATCTATTTATATAGCTAGATATATATCTATGCAGTAACATACATTAGATAGATAGATAGATAGACTGTATATAAGCCTGCAAGTCTTGCACTTGAAGCAGCTTTATGATGTCATTAAGGCTCGATGGTGACACGCGCACCCGGAACAAGGATCACAGGTTGTTAGCGGCCATTTTTCCATCAGTCTCCACTGGAGCTAGAAGTGAGCAGACAGATACTCCTATAGACGCTGCTGGAGCCAGATCATTTGTCTCTGTGATGGACAACGTTTGAAATTCGCCCTTAAGCGGGAGACGGCAGCCTACAACAGTCAAATTGATCGCTGCTTATCACTTCTTTTGTGGTAGGTACAGTTATTCCAGATAGGGGAATGGGTAGGTTAAGTTATTCCAGGGAGGGGAATGCTTATGGGCAAGGCATTATGCTTGATCGGAGGCGGATGAAGTGGCAAAAAAGGCTCGGCCTACACCATGACCATGCAACTCGTCAACCCAAAGTGAATATGAGCCACACAGGTTGGTTGAAATGGCGCAGCATGAATGATAGAACCTGGATCCAAGCGTCCCAGGATGCATTGCAGCGAAAACGTTCAACAATGTTCAGCGTGACCAATGTTTCTATCTTGGAAAATGAAATTGCATGCTGTATGGAGTGTTTTTGACATATCTTGTCTCAGGATTTGCTTGCAGTCCTACCATATCCCACAAAATGCAGAAGTACAGTCAATGCAGCTTTTTACCTAAAATGGTAAAAATTGGTCAAAGACTCATGCGGTTTATTACCTGCCCCTGGAATAACATCAATGGCAATTATAAGAATAATGCTGATAATAATACAAATTTTGTATGTATGTTTTCAGCCCTACAAAACCATAACTATAGAAGTTTAAATTTATACGTAAAGCTAGATATTTGTAGAAATATCTATATTGATATATAGCTATCTATTTATATAGCTAGATATATATCTATGCAGTAACATACATTAGATAGATAGATAGATAGATAGATAGATAGATAGACTGTATATAAGCCTGCAAGTCTTGCACTTGAAGCAGCTTTATGATGTCATTAAGGCTCGATGGTGACACGCGCACCCGGAACAAGGATCACAGGTTGTTAGCGGCCATTTTTCCATCAGTCTCCACTGGAGCTAGAAGTGAGCAGACAGATACTCCTATAGACGCTGCTGGAGCCAGATCATTTGTCTCTGTGATGGACAACGTTTGAAATTCGCCCTTAAGCGGGATACGGCAGCCTACAACAGTCAAATTGATCGCTGCTTATCACTTCTTTTGTGGTAGGTACAGTTATTCCAGATAGGGGAATGGGTAGGTTAAGTTATTCCAGGGAGGGGAATGCTTATGGGCAAGGCATTATGCTTGATCGGAGGCGGATGAAGTGGCAAAAAAGGCTCGGCCTACACCATGACCATGCCAATCGTCAACCCAAAGTGAATATGAGCCACACAGGTTGGTTGAAATAGCGCAACATGAATGATGGAACCTGGATCCAAGCGTCCCAGGATGCATTGCAGCGAAAACGTTCAACAATGTTCAGCGTGACCAATGTTTCTATCTTGGAAAATGAAATTGCATGCTGTATGGAGTGTTTTTGATATATCTTGTCTCAGGATTTGCTTGCAGTCCTACCATATCCCACAAAATGCAGAAGTGCAGTCAATGCAGCTTTTTACCTAAAATGGTAAAAATTGGTCAAAGCCTCATGCGGTTTATTACCTGTCCCTGGAATAACATCAATGGCAATTATAAGAATAATGCTGATAATAATACAAATTTTGTATGTATGTTTTCAGCCCTACAAAACCATAACTATAGAAGTTTAAATTTATACGTAAAGCTAGATATTTGTAGAAATATCTATATTGATATATAGCTATCTATTTATATAGCTAGATATATATCTATGCAGTAACATACATTAGATAGATAGATAGATAGATAGATAGATAGATAGATAGATAGATAGACTGTATATAAGCCTGCAAGTCTTGCACTTGAAGCAGCTTTATGATGTCATTAAGGCTCGATGGTGACACGCGCACCCGGAACAAGGATCACAGGTTGTTAGCGGCCATTTTTCCATCAGTCTCCACTGGAGCTAGAAGTGAGCAGACAGATACTCCTATAGACGCTGCTGGAGCCAGATCATTTGTCTCTGTGATGGACAACGTTTGAAATTCGCCCTTAAGCGGGAGACGGCAGCCTACAACAGTCAAATTGATCGCTGCTTATCACTTCTTTTGTGGTAGGTACAGTTATTCCAGATAGGGGAATGGGTAGGTTAAGTTATTCCAGGGAGGGGAATGCTTATGGGCAAGGCATTATGCTTGATCGGAGGCGGATGAAGTGGCAAAAAAGGCTCGGCCTACACCATGACCATGCAACTCGTCAACCCAAAGTGAATATGAGCCACACAGGTTGGTTGAAATGGCGCAGCATGAATGATAGAACCTGGATCCAAGCGTCCCAGGATGCATTGCAGCGAAAACGTTCAACAATGTTCAGCGTGACCAATGTTTCTATCTTGGAAAATGAAATTGCATGCTGTATGGAGTGTTTTTGACATATCTTGTCTCAGGATTTGCTTGCAGTCCTACCATATCCCACAAAATGCAGAAGTACAGTCAATGCAGCTTTTTACCTAAAATGGTAAAAATTGGTCAAAGACTCATGCGGTTTATTACCTGCCCCTGGAATAACATCAATGGCAATTATAAGAATAATGCTGATAATAATACAAATTTTGTATGTATGTTTTCAGCCCTACAAAACCATAACTATAGAAGTTTAAATTTATACGTAAAGCTAGATATTTGTAGAAATATCTATATTGATATATAGCTATCTATTTATATAGCTAGATATATATCTATGCAGTAACATACATTAGATAGATAGATAGATAGATAGATAGATAGATAGACTGTATATAAGCCTGCAAGTCTTGCACTTGAAGCAGCTTTATGATGTCATTAAGGCTCGATGGTGACACGCGCACCCGGAACAAGGATCACAGGTTGTTAGCGGCCATTTTTCCATCAGTCTCCACTGGAGCTAGAAGTGAGCAGACAGATACTCCTTTAGACGCTGCTGGAGCCAGATCATTTGTCTCTGTGATGGACAACGTTTGAAATTCGCCCTTAAGCGGGATACGGCAGCCTACAACAGTCAAATTGATCGCTGCTTATCACTTCTTTTGTGGTAGGTACAGTTATTCCAGATAGGGGAATGGGTAGGTTAAGTTATTCCAGGGAGGGGAATGCTTATGGGCAAGGCATTATGCTTGATCGGAGGCGGATGAAGTGGCAAAAAAGGCTCGGCCTACACCATGACCATGCCAATCGTCAACCCAAAGTGAATATGAGCCACACAGGTTGGTTGAAATAGCGCAACATGAATGATGGAACCTGGATCCAAGCGTCCCAGGATGCATTGCAGCGAAAACGTTCAACAATGTTCAGCGTGACCAATGTTTCTATCTTGGAAAATGAAATTGCATGCTGTATGGAGTGTTTTTGATATATCTTGTCTCAGGATTTGCTTGCAGTCCTACCATATCCCACAAAATGCAGAAGTGCAGTCAATGCAGCTTTTTACCTAAAATGGTAAAAATTGGTCAAAGCCTCATGCGGTTTATTACCTGTCCCTGGAATAACATCAATGGCAATTATAAGAATAATGCTGATAATAATACAAATTTTGTATGTATGTTTTCAGCCCTACAAAACCATAACTATAGAAGTTTAAATTTATACGTAAAGCTAGATATTTGTAGAAATATCTATATTGATATATAGCTATCTATTTATATAGCTAGATATATATCTATGCAGTAACATACATTAGATATATAGATAGATAGATAGATAGATAGATAGATAGACTGTATATAAGCCTGCAAGTCTTGCACTTGAAGCAGCTTTATGATGTCATTAAGGCTCGATGGTGACACGCGCACCCGGAACAAGGACCACAGGTTGTTAGCGGCCATTTTTCCATCAGTCTCCACTGGAGCTAGAAGTGAGCAGACAGATACTCCTATAGACGCGGCTGGAGCCAGATCATTTGTCTCTGTGATGGACAACGTTTGAAATTCGCCCTTAAGCGGGAGACGGCAGCCTACAACAGTCAAATATATTGCGGCTTATCACTTCTTTTGAGGGAGGTACAGTTATTCCAGATAGGGGAATGGGTAGGTTAAGATATTCCAGGGTGGGGAATGCTTATGGGCAAGGCATTATGCTTGATCGGAGGCGGATGAAGTGGCAAAAAAGGCTCGGCCTACACCATGACCATGCAACTCGTCAACCCAAAGTGAATATGAGCCACACAGGTTGGTTGAAATGGCGCAGCATGAATGATAGAACCTGGATCCAAGCGTCTCAGGATGCATTGCAGCGAAAACGTTCAACAATGTTCAGCGTGACCAATGTTTCTATCTTGGAAAATGAAATTGCATGCTGTATGGAGTGTTTTTGATATATCTTGTCTCAGGATTTGCTTGCAGTCCTACCATATCCCACAAAATGCAGAAGTGCAGTCAATGCAGCTTTTTACCTAAAATGGTGAAAATTGGTCAAAGCCTCATGCGGTTTATTACCTGCCCCTGGAATAACATCAATGGCAATTATAAGAATAATGCTGATAATAATACAAATTTTGTATGTATGTTTTCAGCCCTACAAAACCATAACTATAGAAGTTTAAATTTATACGTAAAGCTAGATATTTGTAGAAATATCTATATTGATATATAGCTATCTATTTATATAGCTAGATATATATCTATGCAGTAACATACATTAGATAGATAGATAGATAGATAGATAGATAGATAGATAGACTGTATATAAGCCTGCAAGTCTTGCACTTGAAGCAGCTTTATGATGTCATTAAGGCTCGATGGTGACACGCGCACCCGGAACAAGGATCACAGGTTGTTAGCGGCCATTTTTCCATCAGTCTCCACTGGAGCTAGAAGTGAGCAGACAGATACTCCTATAGACGCTGCTGGAGCCCGATCATTTGTCTCTGTGATGGACAACGTTTGAAATTCGCCCTTAAGCGGGATACGGCAGCCTACAACAGTCAAATTGATCGCTGCTTATCACTTCTTTTGTGGTAGGTACAGTTATTCCAGATAGGGGAATGGGTAGGTTAAGTTATTCCAGGGAGGGGAATGCTTATGGGCAAGGCATTATGCTTGATCGGAGGCGGATGAAGTGGCAAAAAAGGCTCGGCCTACACCATGACCATGCCAATCGTCAACCCAAAGTGAATATGAGCCACACAGGTTGGTTGAAATAGCGCAACATGAATGATGGAACCTGGATCCAAGCGTCCCAGGATGCATTGCAGCGAAAACGTTCAACAATGTTCAGCGTGACCAATGTTTCTATCTTGGAAAATGAAATTGCATGCTGTATGGAGTGTTTTTGATATATCTTGTCTCAGGATTTGCTTGCAGTCCTACCATATCCCACAAAATGCAGAAGTGCAGTCAATGCAGCTTTTTACCTAAAATGGTAAAAATTGGTCAAAGACTCATGCGGTTTATTACCTGCCCCTGGAATAACATCAATGGCAATTATAAGAATAATGCTGATAATAATACAAATTTTGTATGTATGTTTTCAGCCCTACAAAACCATAACTATAGAAGTTTAAATTTATACGTAAAGCTAGATATTTGTAGAAATATCTATATTGATATATAGCTATCTATTTATATAGCTAGATATATATCTATGCAGTAACATACATTAGATAGATAGATAGATAGATAGATAGATAGACTGTATATAAGCCTGCAAGTCTTGCACTTGAAGCAGCTTTATGATGTCATTAAGGCTCGATGGTGACACGCGCACCCGGAACAAGGATCACAGGTTGTTAGCGGCCATTTTTCCATCAGTCTCCACTGGAGCTAGAAGTGAGCAGACAGATACTCCTATAGACGCTGCTGGAGCCAGATCATTTGTCTCTGTGATGGACAACGTTTGAAATTCGCCCTTAAGCGGGATACGGCAGCCTACAACAGTCAAATTGATCGCTGCTTATCACTTCTTTTGTGGTAGGTACAGTTATTCCAGATAGGGGAATGGGTAGGTTAAGTTATTCCAGGGAGGGGAATGCTTATGGGCAAGGCATTATGCTTGATCGGAGGCGGATGAAGTGGCAAAAAAGGCTCGGCCTACACCATGACCATGCCAATCGTCAACCCAAAGTGAATATGAGCCACACAGGTTGGTTGAAATAGCGCAACATGAATGATGGAACCTGGATCCAAGCGTCCCAGGATGCATTGCAGCGAAAACGTTCAACAATGTTCAGCGTGACCAATGTTTCTATCTTGGAAAATGAAATTGCATGCTGTATGGAGTGTTTTTGATATATCTTGTCTCAGGATTTGCTTGCAGTCCTACCATATCCCACAAAATGCAGAAGTGCAGTCAATGCAGCTTTTTACCTAAAATGGTAAAAATTGGTCAAAGCCTCATGCGGTTTATTACCTGTCCCTGGAATAACATCAATGGCAATTATAAGAATAATGCTGATAATAATACAAATTTTGTATGTATGTTTTCAGCCCTACAAAACCATAACTATAGAAGTTTAAATTTATACGTAAAGCTAGATATTTGTAGAAATATCTATATTGATATATAGCTATCTATTTATATAGCTAGATATATATCTATGCAGTAACATACATTAGATAGATAGATAGATAGATAGATAGATAGACTGTATATAAGCCTGCAAGTCTTGCACTTGAAGCAGCTTTATGATGTCATTAAGGCTCGATGGTGACACGCGCACCCGGAACAAGGATCACAGGTTGTTAGCGGCCATTTTTCCATCAGTCTCCACTGGAGCTAGAAGTGAGCAGACAGATACTCCTTTAGACGCTGCTGGAGCCAGATCATTTGTCTCTGTGATGGACAACGTTTGAAATTCGCCCTTAAGCGGGATACGGCAGCCTACAACAGTCAAATTGATCGCTGCTTATCACTTCTTTTGTGGTAGGTACAGTTATTCCAGATAGGGGAATGGGTAGGTTAAGTTATTCCAGGGAGGGGAATGCTTATGGGCAAGGCATTATGCTTGATCGGAGGCGGATGAAGTGGCAAAAAAGGCTCGGCCTACACCATGACCATGCCAATCGTCAACCCAAAGTGAATATGAGCCACACAGGTTGGTTGAAATAGCGCAACATGAATGATGGAACCTGGATCCAAGCGTCCCAGGATGCATTGCAGCGAAAACGTTCAACAATGTTCAGCGTGACCAATGTTTCTATCTTGGAAAATGAAATTGCATGCTGTATGGAGTGTTTTTGATATATCTTGTCTCAGGATTTGCTTGCAGTCCTACCATATCCCACAAAATGCAGAAGTGCAGTCAATGCAGCTTTTTACCTAAAATGGTAAAAATTGGTCAAAGCCTCATGCGGTTTATTACCTGTCCCTGGAATAACATCAATGGCAATTATAAGAATAATGCTGATAATAATACAAATTTTGTATGTATGTTTTCAGCCCTACAAAACCATAACTATAGAAGTTTAAATTTATACGTAAAGCTAGATATTTGTAGAAATATCTATATTGATATATAGCTATCTATTTATATAGCTAGATATATATCTATGCAGTAACATACATTAGATAGATAGATAGATAGACTGTATATAAGCCTGCAAGTCTTGCACTTGAAGCAGCTTTATGATGTCATTAAGGCTCGATGGTGACACGCGCACCCGGAACAAGGATCACAGGTTGTTAGCGGCCATTTTTCCATCAGTCTCCACTGGAGCTAGAAGTGAGCAGACAGATACTCCTATAGACGCTGCTGGAGCCAGATCATTTGTCTCTGTGATGGACAACGTTTGAAATTCGCCCTTAAGCGGGAGACGGCAGCCTACAACAGTCAAATTGATCGCTGCTTATCACTTCTTTTGTGGTAGGTACAGTTATTCCAGATAGGGGAATGGGTAGGTTAAGTTATTCCAGGGAGGGGAATGCTTATGGGCAAGGCATTATGCTTGATCGGAGGCGGATGAAGTGGCAAAAAAGGCTCGGCCTACACCATGACCATGCAACTCGTCAACCCAAAGTGAATATGAGCCACACAGGTTGGTTGAAATGGCGCAGCATGAATGATAGAACCTGGATCCAAGCGTCCCAGGATGCATTGCAGCGAAAACGTTCAACAATGTTCAGCGTGACCAATGTTTCTATCTTGGAAAATGAAATTGCATGCTGTATGGAGTGTTTTTGACATATCTTGTCTCAGGATTTGCTTGCAGTCCTACCATATCCCACAAAATGCAGAAGTACAGTCAATGCAGCTTTTTACCTAAAATGGTAAAAATTGGTCAAAGACTCATGCGGTTTATTACCTGCCCCTGGAATAACATCAATGGCAATTATAAGAATAATGCTGATAATAATACAAATTTTGTATGTATGTTTTCAGCCCTACAAAACCATAACTATAGAAGTTTAAATTTATACGTAAAGCTAGATATTTGTAGAAATATCTATATTGATATATAGCTATCTATTTATATAGCTAGATATATATCTATGCAGTAACATACATTAGATAGATAGATAGATAGATAGATAGATAGATAGACTGTATATAAGCCTGCAAGTCTTGCACTTGAAGCAGCTTTATGATGTCATTAAGGCTCGATGGTGACACGCGCACCCGGAACAAGGATCACAGGTTGTTAGCGGCCATTTTTCCATCAGTCTCCACTGGAGCTAGAAGTGAGCAGACAGATACTCCTATAGACGCTGCTGGAGCCAGATCATTTGTCTCTGTGATGGACAACGTTTGAAATTCGCCCTTAAGCGGGATACGGCAGCCTACAACAGTCAAATTGATCGCTGCTTATCACTTCTTTTGTGGTAGGTACAGTTATTCCAGATAGGGGAATGGGTAGGTTAAGTTATTCCAGGGAGGGGAATGCTTATGGGCAAGGCATTATGCTTGATCGGAGGCGGATGAAGTGGCAAAAAAGGCTCGGCCTACACCATGACCATGCCAATCGTCAACCCAAAGTGAATATGAGCCACACAGGTTGGTTGAAATAGCGCAACATGAATGATGGAACCTGGATCCAAGCGTCCCAGGATGCATTGCAGCGAAAACGTTCAACAATGTTCAGCGTGACCAATGTTTCTATCTTGGAAAATGAAATTGCATGCTGTATGGAGTGTTTTTGATATATCTTGTCTCAGGATTTGCTTGCAGTCCTACCATATCCCACAAAATGCAGAAGTGCAGTCAATGCAGCTTTTTACCTAAAATGGTAAAAATTGGTCAAAGCCTCATGCGGTTTATTACCTGTCCCTGGAATAACATCAATGGCAATTATAAGAATAATGCTGATAATAATACAAATTTTGTATGTATGTTTTCAGCCCTACAAAACCATAACTATAGAAGTTTAAATTTATACGTAAAGCTAGATATTTGTAGAAATATCTATATTGATATATAGCTATCTATTTATATAGCTAGATATATATCTATGCAGTAACATACATTAGATAGATAGATAGATAGATAGATAGATAGATAGATAGACTGTATATAAGCCTGCAAGTCTTGCACTTGAAGCAGCTTTATGATGTCATTAAGGCTCGATGGTGACACGCGCACCCGGAACAAGGATCACAGGTTGTTAGCGGCCATTTTTCCATCAGTCTCCACTGGAGCTAGAAGTGAGCAGACAGATACTCCTATAGACGCTGCTGGAGCCAGATCATTTGTCTCTGTGATGGACAACGTTTGAAATTCGCCCTTAAGCGGGAGACGGCAGCCTACAACAGTCAAATTGATCGCTGCTTATCACTTCTTTTGTGGTAGGTACAGTTATTCCAGATAGGGGAATGGGTAGGTTAAGTTATTCCAGGGAGGGGAATGCTTATGGGCAAGGCATTATGCTTGATCGGAGGCGGATGAAGTGGCAAAAAAGGCTCGGCCTACACCATGACCATGCAACTCGTCAACCCAAAGTGAATATGAGCCACACAGGTTGGTTGAAATGGCGCAGCATGAATGATAGAACCTGGATCCAAGCGTCCCAGGATGCATTGCAGCGAAAACGTTCAACAATGTTCAGCGTGACCAATGTTTCTATCTTGGAAAATGAAATTGCATGCTGTATGGAGTGTTTTTGACATATCTTGTCTCAGGATTTGCTTGCAGTCCTACCATATCCCACAAAATGCAGAAGTACAGTCAATGCAGCTTTTTACCTAAAATGGTAAAAATTGGTCAAAGACTCATGCGGTTTATTACCTGCCCCTGGAATAACATCAATGGCAATTATAAGAATAATGCTGATAATAATACAAATTTTGTATGTATGTTTTCAGCCCTACAAAACCATAACTATAGAAGTTTAAATTTATACGTAAAGCTAGATATTTGTAGAAATATCTATATTGATATATAGCTATCTATTTATATAGCTAGATATATATCTATGCAGTAACATACATTAGATAGATAGATAGATAGATAGATAGATAGATAGACTGTATATAAGCCTGCAAGTCTTGCACTTGAAGCAGCTTTATGATGTCATTAAGGCTCGATGGTGACACGCG
>NW_027102379.1:0-22047 GCF_035609145.1 Eleutherodactylus coqui
CGGCTGGACTAATGGGTTGAGGCCAAACAGTGACCTCCAGGACTGCCAAGTCTGGTAATATTCCCAACTAGTAATAACACGATTATGTGTTACAAGTACAAGTAAATCAATAATTCATCTGTGCACCAAAATGGATCTATTAGCCCCTTCTCCTATAAACAGTATATAAACAGATTAAAATGGAATGTGTAGGCCCTGTAAGAATGGTAGAGGGTGATGGGGAGAAAGCAAATCTGTTAAAAGGTTTATTCCCCAGTGCATTCACACAAGTTAATAAAATGTTAGATGAAATGCAGAGTGATTTTTCTTGGACATAGAGTGACCAAAAAGGCGCAATTGTGGCATTGTGTAATTTCTTTTTTCTGACCGCGTCCACCCTGCAGGATAGATAATGCATTATTTTTTAGATCAGACTTTTACATTAGCGGCGGTACCAAATATATTTGGGGGGTTTTTTTGCTTGTATTTTTTAATTATAAATACAAGAAAAGTTGTTTTTTTTTTAACTTTTAGTATGTTTTTTACAATACATTTTTTTTTGTCCCCTTAGGGTACTTGAACTTGAGGTTGTTTAATCGACTTTAACATTTGATGGAATACTTATTGCTGTATATGGTATTTTTATCAGCATTCTATTATGACGGGCCACAGGGAGCCCTGAGGGCTTCAAAAGGCCTTGGGCTGCCATGACAAGCGAACAGCACCTCGCAATCTCATCACGAGGGCGCCGTTCGGGACTCTCAATCTCCGATTGGATATTTATAGGGTTAACCATCGGTGTTAGCGCTCACGCTGATCATGGCAGTTGTGGTGAATTATCAGCTGTCAAAAATAGTCGGTATTCACCATCTCTGGAGTAAAATTGGCTCCCAGTCCCGCTCCACACAAACCTTCCCCAGGAGGGCGTATATATACGCCCTTTATGGTGAAGGTGTTCAATTTTAAAACATCTGTCTTCGTCAGACCATCCCTTTTTTTTTAATAGAAATCAATAGTGATCAGCCCTGATCCGGCTGCTCTGATGCCCGGTAATGTCATGTATTTATGGGTTGTGCTGCCAATGCAGAAATTGGTCTTATAGAGCGACACACATACAGAAGGATCCGGAGCCGGGAGCCACCTTCTATGGCATCCACAGGGATTATAGTCAGGGGTTTATGTTTGGTCAATTTCACTTTTGCAGTCTCTTAAAGGGATTGTCCAAGAGTTTAAGAAATAAAGCTAACAGTAAAATGTTATAAAAATAGCAATCATTACACTTCCGTTAAATCACCCAGCACTCTGGTGCCGATGCTCCTGGGGTCCCAGCCATTCTTTATTCTCCTGGTGCAGTGATGCACTATACTTCTGGTTAACAACCTCAGCCAATCCGAGGCCTCAGTAGACATGTGCCATACATGCTAGCATGACTGCCGAGGCCAGTGATTGGTTGTAGTGGTCACATGGCTGTGGTAGTCACATCGACAAGCCAATTGCTCTACTATCTTTGGCTGTCATGAATGGAGAGGTAGTGCACACGCATGACCACCAGTCCGAACATTCATGGACATGTGAAAGTTCCTAATTTCTTGATCGTTGGGATCCATGCAGTCAGACCCTTGCCAATCAGATGCTTATTCTTTATCCCTAGGACATTCCCTTTAATCATATCTTAGAAGTTACCCATATGTTCCTGCACAGAGGTCTTTAATGTCTTTTACACCCCTTACATGCCCTAACACAGCAGAAGACCGGGATATTGGCGTGTAGAATGACTTTTCCCGGCGCGGATCATACAGCAGCTATATGGACAGTCCCTCTACGGGGATCACTGCTCTCACACCCTCGGTGTATATATATTTGCAGTATTTAATCATCTTAGAGGGCATTAGGCTTGAAATGATTAAACCCATTATACAGCACTTACCTGTTTAGAACGTTTATAGTGTTCTTGCTGATGGTTTTGTTGCCTTTCGTACAAGTCCGGGATTAGAGTATATTAGAAGCATCTTGGATAGTACTAGGTAGCAGTTACGTCTTCGATATATAAAGTACTGGCGCATCGCTCACACGGATGACTATATTTACGGATATTTCACTCTATACAGCGCGGTTGCAGGAAATGCGCTTTCAACAGTAACTGTCTGCTTGGCACAAATAATACTGCATATCCTGGCCTGCCAATCTTTGTCAGAATTGCTAATGAGATTACAGGTTTTAGCATTGCAAGAAAGCATGCAAGTCTCTTCTAAATCCTACCTCTGTGTCTTTTCAGGCAGCTTAAGGACAGGACCCATGAGAAGAGATTGAAAGCGGCAGCGCAGTCGTGAGTGGTCTGCTGTTGTTTTGGTGCCAGTGACTCAAGCATCAGCCGCCTAGTGGGAATAGGAGGTAGAGCATGCTTCAGGAGAGCCGTGCAAGATATTGTGTGACATCTTAAGAGCTAAACTTGGAGTCAACATTCCTATAGCTAAGGATACCCTGAAGAGTCAACATGGCCACCTCACGGCTCGCGAACAGAAGCACCAGGGACATCGCAAATGTGATGCAAAGGTTGCAAGGTAAGTGACCGTCAAATAAACTGACCTTTAGCGCATTATCACTTTAGAATACGCCTCTGCTCTGACAATCGTAGCTGGAGCCGTCCAGGTGTCATGGAAGCCAGAGGCCTTTTTTTCATGCACCCACAGAAAATAGTGGGCATTCTTGAACAAAATCACTCAAAATAGAACCTGCTGCAATATTTTTAATCTTTACCATTGGTACGAGCAAAAAAAATTCACAGGAGCGTATATCGGCCGCCGTTTTCACGGCCGGCGATATACACTACCATTTGAGCTTTCTTCTTCTTTTCCTCCCTCTCAACAGCTCTCTACATCTCTACTCCCTTCTGACTGTTTGCAATGGGAGGGGTGAGACGGAGGTGGAGCTAAGCTGCTGCCCCCTCCCCACCTGTTCTCCACAGCCATTGCAAACAGCCGGAGGAGAGGAGAGGCAGTGAGTCGGGGAGGGGGAGGGAAAGTGGAAGACAGCTCAGATGGTAGCATATATCCGCCGGTCGTGAAAACGACGTCATGGCTATCATAGATAGTAAACAAAAATTATTTTAAAAATTGGTAAAAAAAGACAAAACAATACAATAAAATTATACACGTAAAAAAGAAAATGACCCAAAGCCAACACCAACCCAAACCGTCATCGTATGCATCCTGTAATCCGAAGCTATACAAAAAATATATATCTAAACATCCAAAGCAAAATGAGGAACCCCTTCCTGTACTTTATTTTAGCGTAAATAAACTAAGAAAAAAACAGGTATAAATTTCAAAAAATCTTTTGAAAAAAAATAGAAAAAAAAAGTCATTGAAAAAAGATATAAAAATAGCCCCATATGTCAGGGGAAAAATTATGTTGGTAGCTGAAGGAAAAACAATAGGGCAGTAAAACCAGCACATGGGTAAATTCTTTAAAAAGTGTCCAGTCCCTAAGGTGCATAACAGCCTGTTCCTTAAAGGGTTTTACTAATTAAAACCCGATAATAGCACATTTTATTTTTGTAATCTGTTTTTATTTTCCGATTTGTAGATTTTTCTTCAATTCTATTATCAGTACATGACTATGGGGCCGCCCATTCTGCATTCAACCGCATTTAGAGATACGCTTTACAGCAGCCTCATGGATCATTTACACAACGGACAGGAAGGGACTCATTGCTTCTATGGGAGACTGTTCTAGACATGTGCTTTGACATGTTCAATGGTAATTTCGCAGGGAGGGGGAAGAGGTGAGCTGTGACCATTACCTATTTTAAATGGTACACCCTGTTTTATCTACATGTATTGTAGGTGTTACCTTTCATTGCAATCCTGCCTGTGATAATAGTGACTGCTGAAAAGTTTTCCGTACAGAACAGGAAAAGTTGGGTTGATGATCAGTATGAAAATATAGGATTTTAGGGATTTTTTTTTTTAAATACAATTAGTGACCAATTCTTTTCTTTTTTAAAGGTCACCAAAAAATCTTATGATTCTTACAATTCTAAACATTCTCATTAATCATTGTGTCCCCTGTATCAGCCTCAGCAGTAATAGTATTACTATTGAGGCCTTTGTGCGGGTCACTGTTATTACTGAGGCCACTGTGGGGAGTCACTATTATCACTGAGACCAATACAGGGGACAGTATTACTACTGAGGGTCACTGTTATTACTAAGCGCGACAGTAGAGGGGACAGTATTACTACTCAGGCCTCTGTGGGGGTCACTATTACTACTGATGTCAATATAGAGGACAGTATTACTGCTGCGGCCAATATATATATATATATATATATATATATATAACATTATTGCTACTGAAGCCACTGTGGGTGTCACTATTATTACTGGGGCTGATATAAGGGACACTATTACTACTGAGGCTGATGTAGTGGACACTTTTACTACTGACGCCACTATGAGGGTCACTATTACCACTGAGGCCAACACAGGGGACAGTATTACTACTCAGGCCTCTGTGGGGGTCACTATTACTACTGATGTCAATACAGAGGACAGTATTACTAATGAGGCCACTGTGGAGGCTACTGTTACTGCTGGGGCCAATAAAGGTGACATTATTGCTACTGAAGCCACTGTGGAGGTCACTATTACTCCTGGGGCTGATATAGGGGACACTATTACTACTGGAACTGATATAGGGGACACTATTACTACTGAGGCCACTGTGGGGGACACTATTACTACTGAGGCCACTGTGGGGGACAAGATTACTACTGAGGCCATTATGGGGGACAATATTACTACTGAGGCCATTGTGGGGGACACTATCACTACTGGGGCTGATATAGGGCAAGCACTATTACTATTGATGCCACTCTGCAGGATACCTTAAGCTGACTTAGGTTATGTTTATACTTGGCGGAAATGCTGTGGAATGTGGCAAATTATGCAGCATTTCTGCTTCCAGGTGCGGTCGTTTAAAGCTCTTTTTTTTCTTCAGCGCCGTAGAAATATGGCGCTGCATTAGAAGTCTGTCGCAGGTCTCTTCTGCCAGAGGGAGCAGGTGCTCAGCTGTCAGATAATGGCTGAGCACTTGTTCTAACAGTGGGGACTGAAGATACCTTTTGTTACACGCTATTTAACTCTTTGCACGTTGCAGTGTAACGGCGGAATATAAGAGGCAGATAAAGGAAGGGGGCTCCCTCTGTCACCTATTGGACCCTCGTAATGTGATTACGAGGTCTCAATGGGTTGCTATGGAACCCTGAAGCTTGGATGTAGCCTCCGGGTCTGTGGCCGAGGAGGCTCAGCCTCTACTAACCTCATAGGCTTTCTAATGCACTACTATACAGAAGTGCAGGAATTACATACATTGACACCGATATGTGTCTGTCATGTTGTGCTACTGGGACCTGTAGTGCTACGGGTTTCCAGCAGCACATTTCCACAGGTGTGGGATGATTGAGCTGGCTGGTTGTGTATTGCTCCAGCTAGCCAACCTCCACCGGTCTGTTGCACATATATACCAGCCCCTCTTACTAGAGGGTTCTAGTCATTTGTCATTTATATCATTCCCTCTCAGAACTGTGGAGCTTGGCATCATGCATGTTCTGCTTTGGTGTTATTGCACACATGAGGTTCTGGGTAGGATTCCCTTGTCTCTTCGTTGGTGAGAACAGTGACATGTTCAAGGTCTGTATGTAGGTGTTTACACATTAGGTGTGAATTGTCCAGTTCAGTGTGTGTTACTGCCTGTCGCCATCTAGAGGACGTGGGCTTGTGGGCTTACATATTCTGGCCAAAATACAATCCCTTGTGTGTACTAACTTGTTAGATATTTCCATCTGTCTGGGTGTTGTAGTAGATTGGTGAGTATTTTGGCACTTATCGTTCAGTGTACGTGCATGCACCGACATTTATGAATTACTGCATATTTACTGTGAATAGAGGCAGATGGGCCGGAAAGATCCCCAGCCGCCTCCACCTCCATTCACTGAGCGATGATCAGGCCTCATGCAGACCGCTGGGTCGGATTCCGCTGCGAGAATTCTCACAGTGGGATGCGAGCCGTGCTCCTGCAGTGACCCCCGCGTCTTACCTCCTCCAGCGTCTACTCCGCTCTGCTGTGTGCCGTCTTCCGCCCAGCCGGCACATGTGCAGAGCAGAGGCGGCGCGCCAGAGGTGACACGATTTGTTTACCGCGCGGGTTTTCACTCGGTCAAATCGCGGCAGTCTGCATAGAATTGCATTATCTAATGCAATCCTATGGCAGCGTGCACGAGCGGAAATTCTGTGGGAAATCCCGCTGAAGAATTTCCGCCTGTGTGCATTTACCCTAAAAGCGCAGAAATGATCATCACTGTGTAAAAGGACCCTAACTCCAATCACCAAGGCCTTTTCAACAGTTCTTCCTAAAAACTCCAAAGCAGAGAAAAAGCCCTTTAAACTCCCTGGTTCTCTTGGGGCTCATTCACATGACAAGATTACAGCTTCTTGGAGAATGTTTCCATGTATACCGTTCCCGACAGACGTGCACAATAGTGTACAGGGGCTATAAACCTTTGTACTAAGGAATTTATAGCCATATTGCCAAATAGGTCCATAACCGGGCTCTGCTGTGCACATAATGGGGTTTGAATTACGGAATCTGCAGTCGCCTCCTGCACGGACAATCCACAGCATTCTGCACCAATTCAAGCCAATAGAACATTCGCATGTCCGCTCACATTGTCCGCTCCCGTGTCCTTGCTAGGCGGTGATGCGGGGAAAGCAGAGGTATAAAAAACTGTAGTGCACGTGTCTGATGTCGACACGCACGAACTATCCGCAGTACAAAATAGAAGATGAAGAGACAGGTACACGGTGTCACCGGCCGGGCACAGGGCAGGTCATGGTGCAGGATCCACATCTGCAATCAGACCCGGTCGTGTGCAGCCGGCCTAAAATAGATGGAACCAGAAATCTTGGTGACGCATAGGACTCCTGACTAGAGATGAGCGAACACGTTCGGCCCCGCCCCTTTTTCGCCCGAACACCGAACTTTGCGAACACTTCAGTGTTCGGGCGAAAAAAGTTCGGGGGCCGCCGTGGCAGCGCGGGGGGGTGCGGCGGGGAGTGGGGGGGAGAGGGAGAGAGAGAGGGCTCCCCCCTGTTCCCCGCTACTGCCGCCCGCGCCGCCGCGCATCTCCCCGCCCCCCGGCGGCACACGGACCTTTACGCGCGAACACTGCAGTGTTCGGCAAAGCCGGTGTCCGGGTGCGGATGTGTCCGTAACGGACATGTTCGCTCATCTCTACTCCTGACCACCGATATAATGACCCGAACTAAAAGTCCTTGGCAGTAAAGCACAATACCTTAATAGCGATGCTCTTTTTAATCATATTGTGTTGTCTTCTTCTCACACCATAATGCTGGGTTTCCTCAGGACGGCTTCACGGTTTTGCCGCAGCAAAAAACTGCCAGATTTTTGCGGGATAAGTGCAGCTTCAAAACCTACAGGACTTAGCCTCGGGTTTTGGAGCGGCTTAGCCACATGCTTTTCCATTGCGTCCAGCTCTCCCATAGAGAGGATCAAGGCCGCAGCGAAAAAAAGAATTGATATGCTGCATCCAAGGAAACGGCGCCGTAGCGCCAGCTAATGCTGGTTTTGCCGCAACAGATTGTCCGCCCCGTGTGGATGAGATTTTTGACAAGTCTCGTCCACATGCCTGGCTAATTTTGGTATTAGCGGCCACAGCGAAATTCTGCAGGGAAATTTCGCTGTAAATCCGCCCTGTGTGAACCCAGCCTAAGTGGTGTCCCTGTGGTACATGCACTCTTGATGATCCATCAATTCTCCTTAGAACTCAAAAAGACAGATGTGATCTGAGGGCTCAGGCAGACGGGTGTTTTTTGCTGAGAATGTTTTTGGCGTTTGCGATCCGCATCTATATAGAACCAATGCTTTTCAATGGTAGCGGTCACATGTCCGATATTTACATGTGCATAAAATTGACACGTACAAAAGAACATATGGGTGTCAATGGATGTGGTCACATGTTTTTTTTTTATGCGCGAATATACGCATGTAAAAAATGTCTGTCTGTCTGAGCCCTGAAGGTTGAAGGGGCATAACTACAGGCCCTTTTATGTGCAAAGGTAATCTTTCAAAGGACTGAAACATTGAAAGATTTAGCAATCTATTTGTATAAAGTGTTAATGGACATTAACACTTTATCAGCTTCATTTGCATGTAAAAGAACCTCTAGAAGTTGTTTGCAGAGACCAGTGTGTGTTTAAATACACTCCAAGCTGTGCAAACAGCTGCCTGCACATTCCATTATTCTCCTCCTGGCTAGTGTAAACATACCACAGGGAGAACATCCTGCAGTCTATTGAAGGATGAGTAAAATACGTTCAAACTGAGTATTTTTGCTCAGTCTTTCAGCGGCTGCATGATGAATTTTAAGTTTAGCTAAAATCCATCGATCAAATTAAAAGTACACAATGTCTGCGTTTACATGTAGCGATTATCGCTCATTTTTGTCTGAGAGAACATTAAATAAGGGCTAATGCCCATTGCCGAATTTCTGCCACGTTTTACGCGGCGGAAATCCGCGGCGTTACCCCGGAGCTATTCGGTTCTATTGAACCTAACAGCTAAATGTTCACGCTGCAGAATTCCGCAGCGTGCAACAAACGGTGGCATGCTCTATTTGCCATGGGAATATGCGTGGCCGGCTTCCATTGACATAGCCGTCATGCTATCCTTCGGAAGTATCGCGTAAAAACGCGTGCCTACCTGCATCATCTGGCACTGCCGGCGCATCATGCACTGTACTGCGTATGCGCACCGGCTCGAAGGACGGTAACAGCATGGCGGAACCGGAAGCTGAGTGTTAGGGTTTTCCGGGGCGCCGTGGTGGACTCCGTTGCAATATTCCACTAGCGGAGTCCGCCACGGCTGTGGGCATGAGGCCTAAGACATCCAATAGAAATAAAGACACTGACACAAAGGTTTATGGAGGGAGAAAGAACATTTTATTTCTAGCTGTAGGAAATGGTAGATTTTATTATGAGGTATTTTGAGGCTATTGATCGAGAGGAAGGCGAAAACCCTTTGATAGGAAGAAGCCAATTATCCTTGTATAAAGGGGAAAAATTCCTTCCTGACCCCAAATATGGCGATCAGAACAAGTCCCAGGATCAAAGCCGACATCTGACCTGACTTATTAGAATGTATTCTTGTTGTCAGAAATCTAAATAAATCTCTTACCATTTATTGTTTGTGGGGAATCTAAAGTGTATTGAACTAAACCTGTTTATAGACTGTGTTGGTCCAGAGGAAGGCGAAAACCCCCTTGAGGAAAGAGCCAATTATCCTGTTTTAAGGGGGAAAAATTCCTTCCTGACCCCAAATATGGCGACCAGAATAAATCTCAGGATCAAACGCCAGCCGCTCACCTCCTTGGTGTATGTGATGTCAGCTAAAGATTGTGTTTCTTTATGTTTATATTATGTTATTTATGTGGCTGATTCCTTATAAATAAGACCTAACCCTATTTAAGGCTGTGAGTTGATCCAGAGGAAGGCAAAAACCTCATTGAGGTATGAGCCAATTGTCCTCAAGTTGGAAAAATTCCTTCCTGACCCCAAATATGGCGATCAGAGCAAGTCCCAAGATCAAAGCCGACATCTACACCTATCTGTGTGTATATTTGTGTCTATGTATGTGTTAGTGTCTACACTAGTGTCTAACCTTCATGTATGTGGTGCGTGCTGCTTACCTGGCCTGTGCCGAGGTCTTACTAGTAACCAGGAGTTCAGGGATAATAGTCACTCGGGCTATTGTTCCTGAACTCGCCAGTTACCAATCAAGCACAGGCCGCTCCTGGGGGCGTAGAGGGTCTTCAGGAGAGGATGATGTTCGATGCCAGCCGAAGGATGCCAAGGTCGGGGTAGCATGATGGTAATACGCAGGATGCAGTTGGTGGAGAGAGGATGTTGTTGGTAAGCCGGGGTCTTCTACAGCAGCAGAGTCGTGTGTTCAGCAGACAGTTGTCGTGGGCCGAGCCTACAAGACATAAGAAGGAATTGTCAGTGTTACCAGTTGTGGATATAAACCAGTGAACTACTGTAACATGATGACTTGTATCAGGATCTGATTGGGATCTGATATAAAAAAGTTATTTTCTGCAACTGTGTCTTTACTATGAGGTATTGGGAGTTTTGTGATTGTGGAAGCCATAATAGAGGCCATATTGCTGGTCTTAATATATTTTCCCCAAAGTCCTTTGCTATGTTAGAGGAAATGGTTTATGTATTAAGCTTTCTACGGTATGTGAAGTTTTGCTACAGTGTATGGATATGATTGTAGGTGTCCTGTGTGTATAGGTGTACAGATATGTATGTGTGAGTGTGTATAGAGGATACTTACCAGATGGTCGTGGCTTCCTTCACAATCGGATTCTTCTCGTCATCCTAAGAAGAAGTAGAGACATGGTATTTACAGGAGCAATAATAATGTTATTATATGACCTCCTGAGCTGTCTGACACCAGAGGAACAATGATAATCAACACAGAGGTCTGCCTGAAGAACATCAACCCTAGAGGAGGAAGATCTTACCGGGTCCAGCTTGGTGAAGTGTACGAGAATCCGTCCACAGGGTGAAGGGGTGTACCACCCTCCGGCCACGGCAGGTCTCGATTCCTGGGAACTCTGCTGAAGGGTTTGAATGGCGGCTCTGCTCTTTTCATCTCCAGCTCCTCCCAATTCACGGTGTTGAAGAATCGGTGACCTCTGATATTCTTGTGGACACCCAGCCTCTTCTTTGGCTTCTTCCGCAGCAGTCTCTTCAGAAGATGCTTTACGTCAGCATCTAGCCAAGATGGGAATTTTGGCTTCTTTCTGGTGATGGACTTGATGATCTTTCTCCTGGAGGAGCCGTGGTAGAAGGGGGACTGTCCTGTCGCCATCCAGGATACGACAATCCCCAGGCCCCACCAGTCGACTGCTGCGTCGTAGTCCTTCTCACGAAGCACCTCTGGGGCCATGAATCTATAAGTGCCTGTCACTCCGCTGATCTTCTTAGACGGGACGACGCCGTCTTGGGCCAGCCCCAGGTCAATCAGGCGGATGTGTCCATCTCCGTCCAGCATGATGTTCGCCGGCTTTATGTCACTACAATGAAGAAAAGTAAAAAGGTTAATCTGTTGAGTGATGCAGTAATAATGTAGTAGAGAAATAATGTACCACAGCTTAACCAGTCCTAATTCAGGACTCTGGGAAAGCTGGGTACATTATCTTCACCAGGGAAACAGGGAGATGTGGGAAAGTTGTGCTTACCGATGGATGATGTAGCGTCGGTGCAGGAACTGGAGGCCGCATGCAATCTCCGCTGTGTAGAATCTGAGAAAAGAGTGTAGTATCAATGACATGAAATAAGTCCCCGACGTCATGTCACCATCATAGTGTCACCTGTACGCCCTCCACTCTTCTATATCTGTCATGTCGCCCTCAGTATCCCCCCGTCTCCTGATTAGTCATTTACTCACCTGACATGGTTGATGTCCAAACTGCCGCACATCCTGATCATCGCCGCCAGGCTTCCTCCGGACAGATACTCCGTGATGAAGTAGGCCCGGTCTGCAGACTGCTGTGCGGCATACAGATGGTAGATGAAGGGGCAGTCTTGGGCCTTCAGGAGTATCCGCCGCTCTCTCCTTATGACGTCTGCCTTGCTCTTTCCTCTGTCAACAACCTTGATGGCCATGAAGGTGTTCCTTCCAGGAAAAGATGCCAGGACCACCTTAAGAAAGCAGATAAGAAATTATCACTGACAGCGGCCAGAAGGGAAAATCATATATATTTATCACATGGTGGATTTATCACTAGGCGCTTTCACATGGCCAAGAAGATTGTGCAAATTAGAACCCCGTTCTTTTGAATGGAGTCATATACATGAGCGTTTTTCTCTTTTTGTCCCGCACCGCATCTTGGTGCAAGGAAAAAAAATTGCAGCATGTTTTCTTTGCATGTTCCTCAAAATCCATTGTCTATTGTTTTCAATGGGACAGGAAAACAGATTGTATGGCGTGTGATGCGAGGTTTCCCATTGACTGTTTCTGATAGCCGGCCTCCTGCTGTGACAGCCGGGGTGCAGAAGGACAGTGACCCCTGCTGTTAACTCCTTACATACCACGATCTATGTAGATCACGGCAAATTAAAGGATTCACAGAGGAAGGGCGCTTTCCTTGTGATGTCATTGGACCCTTGCGATGTAATCGCGGAGGGCCGATGGGTTGCGATGGGTGGCAGGATGCTAGATAGAGGCGTCTTGCTTTACTGTTGCCTATGATTGTTTTTACAATCGATAAGGTTGTAATAGTAATCATAGCTGCTATGGATCAGGTCCCCTTCAGGGACATAAACAGTGTCAAAAAGCAAAATTAAATAAGTACATTTTAAAAAGCCTTTTTTTGCTCATTTTCCCCTATTTGTATGAAAAAAAAAATTAAGAAACCCCCCACATGTGGTATCATTGTGTCTGTAATGAGCTGTGCTATAATTTGAGCAAACTATTAATTTTGCGCAGCAAAAACCGTAAAAAGAAGGGAGCAAAATACTGATATGTGGAGGAGCCGTCACTGCGCCATTCCCAGAAAATAACAGTCATATAACTTACCTCGCTGAAGCTTCCTCTGCCCAAGATCTGAAGGGCGGTGAAGCGCTTGATGTCAAATCCGCGGTCTGATGGTAGAAGGTCCTGGCTGGTGCCTGGTCTTGGCTCCTCATCCTCTCCACTCCTCCTCCTCTTTATAGCTGTGAGTCCGCTCACGCTCTCGTCTTCTCTTTTGCGCTTTTCGACGTCTCCTTTTTGTCCATTGGACTCCATTTTTCTCAGTCCTGTAATCTTCGATCCAACCGCTGCCGTCGTCAGTTGAAAGGAAATGGCAGTTGGCCGATTGGAGGTCAAAGGTCAGTGAAGCCGCCAGTACCAGGCTTGCCAGTACTTTGCCTGCCAGTACCCTGCTCTGCCATATACACTGTGATGTGGCCACCATGAGTGATGGTCTAGTGCCCAGGGAAATGGAGAAAATCATAGCTGGTTCTTCCAGTGCCACATTATTAGTAGATGGGCAGGGATGGCACTTGATGTCTGGGTTGGCAGTGGTGCCCATAGTTCATCAGAAACTTTTGGAGTTTTATAAAACTTACGGTTGATTGGAAATTGAAATGAACCCGGCGGAGGAAAAAACATAAATTGTACTAATGAGAGGAATAATAAAGTCTTGTGAGAGGTCATTTAATAAGTGTCCATCATCCAGATACATGATGTGTATCTCCATATGTTACAGCGGGCAGCGCCCTCGCCAGTGCAGATCTGGGTGTAGCGGGCGGAGATGCTTCTATGGAGGTCATAGATGGATTTATCCACAATGGGGATTAATGCTGAGGTGTCAAATGATAGAAAGGGGTCATACAGAAATGTTAGGAGGATGTTATAAATCTACGGTTGCTGTGTGAGTTATTGTTGGGGGTTGCAAATTGGCGCAGTAATACGGTATTATAGGACTTTTTATTTACACTGAGACAATAAAGACTATTTTATTAGACAAGCTTGTGAGTGCAATCTAAAGTCTGGGAGAATAAGAGGTTGTGTGCAAGATATAGTCAGGTTTAGGGCAACGACAGACGAGCGTGTAACGTAACACGCTCACTCCTGCACATTTTTTGCGCAGTGAACGAGTGTATTTAACATTCACGCCTGTGCAAATATGGAGTGTATGTCCGCAGGCTCCATTCGTTCACACAAGCAGTGGAATCACCGCACCCTGATTTAAAAAGCTAATTTGCCTAACGTGGATGATTGCAGATCTGCACTGCACTTAGTGCATACCCGCGTAGGCAGATGTGCGCGCTTGCCCACCTCACGTGGGACTCTATGGTGCACAAACACGCACAAGATAGGGCAAATACAGCCGCAATGAGCCCGTTTGCAATCAATGGGTTCTATTCTCTACATATCGCACTCATCTGTTTAAGCCCTTATATAAGCTGACCAGACGTCCCAATTTAGGCAGGACAGTCCCACTTTGGGACCCTGTGTCCTGCCTTTCCTAGGGTCCAAGCTCCCTGGCTTGTAATCAGTCAGTGGCGCTGCGGACGGCAGTGTGTGCATCCAGGATCCTTCTCCCCTGACCGATCCTCATTTGTTCCACAGGAGGAGAGGAGAAGGGAGGAGGTGTTGCTTTGGGTGCACACACTTCTGCCTGCAGCAGCGCTGAGAAGAGAGAGCTCTGTAGACCAGGAGAAGGGTAAGTATATGGGGGGACACTATTACTACCAAGGCCTCTGTGGGGGTGGGGTCCCCATTACTAGTGAAGCCACTCTGGGGGATACTATTACTACTGACGCCACTCTGTATGTGGCAGCATACCTCAAGCTGACTTACTGTATGCTTACAGGTGGCAGAAGTGCTGCAGACTGTCCACGGTAGAAATTTCTGCTGCTAATTATGCAGCATTTTTGCAACCAAAAACAGTCAAAATCCGCACCCCTGGTGTCATTCTTCAGCCTAGCATACTGTATTACTAGGGGTTTGAACACATGCACATGATTTTGTTCCTTTAAGCGGCCGTGATAATCACGAGACAATTGATTTCAGCTCTTTTCTCGGGAGTGAATACTACGTCGCACCTATCTTCCCCCAATTATTTTCAGCCTTCTGCACAATGGCATGGAGTTTGAACGGGCCGAGAAGGGGGAAAAACCCTCCATTAATGCGCAACTATGCTCCGTACCGGCGATCGTAGTTGTGCATAAGCCCGTGTGATGTTGCCCTTGTATATTTATATAAAATGTGTGTGTTTAGAATATATATAATATATGTGTATTCATATAGAGTCTCATACTTACCCATCCAGCGTGGGGCCGCACAGAATTAGGACATGCTGCGATTTATCATAAGCCAGCATTAGGGCGCCTACCCACTGGCGATTTTTTTTTTTTTTTTTTTTTCCTGCGATGCTAAATTGCGTTTTGCGTTTTTTCTGAAGAGCAATTAGCATAGAATGTGTTCTTGTCCATTTGTTGTTTTTTTTTCGTTGCGTTGCAATTTTTCACATAGGAACTGTCAGTTGCATATGTCTCCTTATTTTTCTCTTAAAGGGGTTGTCTCGTGAAATCAAGTGGGGTTCAGCACTTCTGTATGGCCATATTAATGCACTTTGTAATATACATCGTGCATTAATTATGAGCCATACAGAAGTTATTCACTTACCTGCTCCGTTGCTAGCGTCCCCGTTGCCATGGATCCGTCTAAATTCGCTGTCTTCTGGCGTTTTTAGACGCGCTTGCGCAGTCCGGTCTTCTCCCTGGTGAATGGGGCCGCTCGTGCCGGAGAGCTGGTCCTCGTAGCTCCGCCCCGTCATGTGTGCCGATTCCAGCCAATCAGAAGGCTGGAATCAGCAATGGACCGCACAGAGCCCACGATGCACCATGGGAGAAGACCCGCGGTGCATCGTGGGTGAAGATCCCGGCGGCCATCTTGGTAAAGGAAGAAAGAAGTCGCCGCGAGCGCGGGGATTCGGGTAAGTAATAAACTTTTTTTTTTTTTAAACCCATCCCTTGGGTTTGTCTCGCGCCGAACGGGGGGCCTATTGAATTAAAAAAAAACCCGTTTCGGCGTGAGACAACCCCCTTAATGCACCCATGATTGTCAATGGAAATTAACGAAAAACGCCGCGAAAAACGCTGCGTTTTTCACGCACGAAAATCAGCAACGCCAGTGGGTAGGCGCCCTTAGAGTGCATAAACTAACGCAATCCTATGATAGCGTGCCAATCCCGCTGCAGAATTTCCGTCCGTGGGCATTGTGCCTAAGCCGTAGCATTGGCCCCATAATGCCACAATGCCCAATATCCTATCGTAATTCTAATCTTTCTTTTTCAGATGAGCAAGAAGCCGTTCAAGAGAACATTTACCAAGTGGATGAATTCCCATTTGGCCAAGGTAGCTGGTCATGTAGTTACATTGTGTAAGAGGACATTCCACATGCTTTAGGGCTCAGTCACACCAGCAAAGTTTTCCTGCATGTATAGGCGCGTTTCCGAAACGAATCTATTAGAACCAATGCTTTCTAATGAAAGCGGTCACATGTCCGTTTTTTAGAATTCTTTAAAATGCGCACCTACAAAAGATAGGACGCGAGTGAAAATACACCCGGTCACGTGATTATTTTCTACATGCCATGTGCTTTTATTTTTTTTACATGCGTGAAAAATTTGCTTGTCTGACTGCGCCCTTATAGTTGTTACAGTAATTAGAACTTCTCTCGTTAGTCTGGCCTCCTTCTACACTACTTTATCAGGATGTTGTAGGGGAAATGTATTAACTGATGTTTGCCGGGTTTCTGGTGTAAAAAGGTGACACATTTTGGCGCATGCCACATATTCAACCTTTTTCTGTTTTGTGGCTCGATCGCCATTTTGCAAAGGTGGTCAGATATTGAGTGTAAATTCTGCCATCTTTTGGTGCATCTTGTTTCTGCGGCGTACACAGTGCAGCAAAAATGACGTGAGAACTATATTCTATGGGTCAGTACGATTACTAACATAAAAAATTATTTTTATTTTTTGCTTTACCACTTTTTTTTCCAAAGATATTTTATTTTTTAAAATTATTTTCTTCCGCAATCTTCTGACAGCCATACCTTTTTTTTATTTTTCCATCGACATAGTTCTGTGGGGCCTCATTTATTTTTTAGCAATACCAAATAGATTTTTGTCTTTTTATGTAGATTTTTTTTATTATACATCTGGTAAAAGGTTTTTTTTTTTTAAACTTTTATTACCTTTTTATTATTTTAATATTTAATAAAATGTAAGTGATTTACACTTGTTTTTTACATGTGTAATACACAGTACTAAAAGCCCATTTACACTGCGCCATTCAGGCACACATGATAAAAGACGCAGCATGTCCTCTATTGATGCATGAGATACGCAGCGAGGACATCTTCGGATGGACGTGTTTTTTCAGGTTTTGTTTTTACTAGCGGGATTCTCGTGCGTTAATACTACCTATAGTCCGCCTGCTTTTTTTGACAGGAGCCGTGTGATCATCATCAGTCACTGTAATAGGAGGAACAAAAAAAGGTTTGGTACGGTGTTAGCCAGCAGAGCAAAATGTGATTGTTCCCAGCAAGAAAACCATGTAATCTTGGAGATATGATACCTTTTAATGGCTAACAAAAAGACATGATGTTCTAGCGAGCTTTCAAACCTACTCTGGCTTAATGAAATAGATGTGAAGAGGAATACATATATACACTCATACATATGAGAAGGTACAGATCTGGTGTGATTAATGTGCACTTTAAACAATATATACTGGGGGTGGGGTGGCGGGGGGCTAGTTACATAATGAATGAGAAATGAATTCACTGGAGTGGGCCTTTAATACTCTCTTTACGTTAAACATTCTTGCACGCACTAGCAGGGGGGCCCCTACCGTGAGGCAGCAGTTTGTAGGACCCCAGAAGGAGGAGGTTGCTGCCCTCTGGTGAAAAAAAAAACAATTGCCACCTGTTGGGTGGGCAGCAACCTGAGAAGCATTTTACTCACTTAGGCTAACTTCACAAAAAGGGCGAGCGCAATATGGGGCCATGAATCCCACCCCTATATCACACTCTCCGCTATGTCAAATCCCTGAGGATGTGAGGCGTTGTCACGTGAGAACAGCCTCGTATCACTTCAGGGATGCCGGAAACCTCCGCCGTGACGGACAGGAGTTTCTGACATTGATTTTAATGGGAGACCTCGCATCGCGTGCCCCTAGCATGTGGTGCAATGCTGCCGCCGGGACCATAAAATGACATAGGGTTTAGAATCAATTTCTGCGTATACAAATACGAATCTGCCCTCAGGGTCCCTTCTGACATTTATGGGGTTCCATCTTAATGATTTGTGAATAAGGAGTGAGACTCATCTGGAGAAAGAAGTATGAAAGGAGTGACATGTCCACTGTACCCACGTTTTTTTAAGGGTATCTGCTTTATCTATAGTGAGGTGAGTCTCTTGCAAACCCACAATCTGGGGATTAAATTGCTTAGTATAAGACAAAACTGCTTTACGCTTATTAGCGGTGCCCAGGCCTCACATGTTCCAACTAAGACATGACAGCGACATTGGGAGACATAATGACATATAGCACAGTCGGGTTTTCCAAGTAGGGGAGCATATTACCCATATTAGAAAGAAGGATATAAGCACAGACCTACTTGTAACTTAAAATAAACTGTAACAGCTTAAACAACTAAGAATTGACATCCCGCTTAACAATAATGTGTCGCAGGTGTCTAAAAAAAAAGAGTAAGCTACAATCTATTTTGAAAGTAGCAGTTGTTGTGAGTGGGGGACATTCCAATGGCCTATCGGGGATTGGTTTATGTGATAAAAAATTTTTTTCCCTTTAAGCATGGCTTCAGGCTATTGCCGCAGCGGTGGCTACCCGGGGACGAGCCCACAATCCGGGACAGCGTAAAGGCTAGGTGACATATCTCTTCATCCCAGCCATATACAGTATCAACCATAGGCCAATGGATCATGGGCCCAAATGTTCTTTGCAGAATTTACATTGCATAGATCAGAACTCGGGACTATGCAACGTCGGATGACGCAAGGTGCATACGGAGCCACTCCATGGCTTCAGTAGGGGAATGTAGAAAGATCACTTTATCATTTGCTGCAATCCGTAAACGGGACGGGTATGCCATAGAGTATGGAATGCCTCTATCCTTGAATCTCTTTTTTATTTCCACGAAGGTGGCTCTTTGTTTCTGCAGATCCGCCGAAAAATCAGGGAAAATAGATCTCACTGAGTTGTTATATTTAACCCCTTAGTGACGAAGCCTGTTTGCGCCTTAGTGGTGGAGCCAAATTTTGGAAATCTGACATGCGTCGTTCAACGTGGCATAACTCCGTAAAGGCTTTACATATCCCAGTGATTCTGACATTGTTTTTTCGCCACATGTTGTACTTCATTTAGATTGTAAAAATAGACCGATATAATTTGTGTATATTTATTAAAAGTACCAATATTGGAAAAATTTTGAAAAAATTGTCATTTTTTCACATTTACAACCGTAATATCTCAAATATGTCCAAACATACTGTACAAATTTTTGATAAGATATGTATTTCCATCTGTTTACTTTATTCTGAATGCACACTTGAAAAACTTTTGTGTTTTTTTTTACCATTTAGAGGACGTACACATTTAACATTACTTTTCAGCATTTTGAGGAGCACTTTGTTTTCCTGCACCAAGGCAAGTTTGCAAAGGCTCATAAGTGTCAGAATAATAGATACACCCACAAATGACCCCATTTTAAAAACTACACTCCTTAGTGTATTCACTGAGGGGGGTCATGAGTATTTTGACCCCACCAGTTTTTTTCAGGAATTAGTTCAATTTAGGGGAGAAAAAATAAAATTTCATATTTTTGCAAATATGTCATTTTAAAGACATATTTTTTTCCTATAGAGCCCATGAAAATGAGGATTTACACACCAAAATGGATACCCCCGTTTCTCCCGTGTTCAGAGACATACCCATTGTGGCCCTAATCTCATGTCTGGATGCATAACGGGAGCCAAAATGAAAGGAGTAGTCGGTGTCTTTCAGAACATAAATTTTGCTTGAAGGCGTTTTAGGCCCCATAGCACTTTTGTAGAGCTCTTGAGTGGCCAAAACCAAAGAGAACCCCCACAAGTGACCCCATTTTGAAAACTAGACCCCTTAACGAATTTATCTAGGGGTGTACTGACCATTTTGACCCCACAGTTTTTGAATGAATTCAAGCCAAGCAAAAGGAAAAAATTGTGATTTTCGTTTTTTTGTCAATTCTGTCATTTTAAAAACAGCTTTTTTTGTACAGCACACGCATGAATGAAGCCTTTCACCCCAAAATGGATACCCCTGTTTCTCCCGTGTTCAGAGACATACCCATTGTGGCCCTAATCTCTTGTCTGGATGCACAATGGGGCCCAAAACGAAAGGAGTAGTCGGTGGCTTTCAGAACATAGATTTTCCTTGAAGGCGTTTTAGGCCCCATAGCACATTTGTAGAGCTCTTGAGCGGCCAAAATCAAAGAGAACGCCCACAAGTGACCCTATTTTGAAAACTAGACCCCTTAACGAATTTATCTAGGGGTGTACTGACCATTTTGTTCCCACAGTTTTTGAATGAATTGAAGCAAAGCAAAAGGAAAAAATTGTGATTTTCGTTTTTTTGGCAATTCTGTCGTTTTAAAAACTGCTTTTTTGGTACAGCACACACATGAATGAAGCCTTTCACCCCAAAATGGATACCCCTGTTTCTCCCGTGTTCAGAGACATACCCATTGTGGCTCTAATCTTATGTCTGGATGCACAACGGGGCCCAAAATGAAAGTCGGTGGCTTTCAGAATAGAAATTTAGCATGAAGGTGATTTAGGCCCCATTGCCCACTTGTAGAGCCCTTGAGCTGCCAAAACGACAGAGAACCCCCACAAATGATCCCATTTTGAAAACTAGACCCCCTAACGAATTTATCTAGGGGTGTACTGTGTATTTTTACCCTACAATTTTTGAATAAATCTAAGCAAAGCAGTAGGAAAAAAATTACAATTTTCATTTTTTTGGCAGTTGTATCAATTTAAAAACTGTTTTTTTGTACAGCACACATAGGAATGAAGACTTTCACCCCAAAATTGATACCCCTGTTTGTCCCGTGTTCAGAACCATACCCCTTGTGGCCCTAATCTACTTAAAGGACGCATGGCTAGGCCTATAATGGAAGGAGCACCCGTTGGATTTTAGGGTACAACGGAATAAATTCCAGGCCCCATTGCCCACTTATAGAGCCATTGAGCGTCCAAAACGATAAAGAACCCCCACAAATGACCCCATTTTAAAAACTAGACCCCTTAACGAATTCATCTAGGAGTGTATTGCGTATTTTGACCCCACAGTATTTGAATAAATTTCAGCAAAGCAGAAGGAAAAAATTACGATTTTCATTTTTTTGGCAATTTTGTCAATTTAAAAACAGGTTTTTTTTGTACAGTGTACATAGGAATGAAGACCTTCACCCCAAAATGGATACCCCCGTTTGTCCCGTGTTCAAAAACATACCCATTGTGGCCCTAATCTACTTACAGGAAACATGGCAAGGCCTGTAATGGAGGGAACACCCGTTGGATTGCAGGGCACAACTGAATACATTCCAGGCCCCATTGCTCATTTGTACGGAATAAAAATTGACTCCCTAAAAATCCCCCCCCCCCCCCCCTCCACGCCCTTTTCGGCGTTCCCCAAATCTTAGATAAAAGTAATAATGTGAACTGT
The DNA here is from genome assembly GCF_035609145.1 of Eleutherodactylus coqui. Classification (NCBI taxonomy): domain Eukaryota; kingdom Metazoa; phylum Chordata; class Amphibia; order Anura; family Eleutherodactylidae; genus Eleutherodactylus; species Eleutherodactylus coqui. The sequence goes on from NW_027102379.1 coordinate 21,354, forward strand.
GTGGTATTTCCAAAGACGGGTAATTATGGAGGCTGGTTGGGATGGGCACATAGGGCAATAAAATCTGGTATCCCCCCTCCTCTCATGCTTTTTGGGGGTCATTTTTTGACCTCAGTGGCGGGGATGGGGTGTAAAAAGTGGCGTTCCGTGAGTCTCCGTAAGCTTGACGAGGTGCGGCGGTCTCACACAGAAGGCGCTCAACAAGGTGCTCCTGGAACTGCAGGAAGGCGAGTGTTCCCGGGGCTTCTTGTAAATTGCGTATTACAGGTAGCGGTCTGAATAACGCCGGGCTTACGCAGCCGTAGGTGGATCCCGGCTGTGAGCCCGGCTGTGACCCTGCGTACGGCCGCGTAATGTACTGCGCATAACTGCGTACTTACACGGGCGGTCATGCGCAGTACTTTTTTTTTGTTGTTGTTGTTTGTATTTCCCGCACCGTCGCTTAGCGATGACGCGGGTACCCGCAGCCCGTATACAACGTAGTTGCGTATGGGCTGCGGGTATATCCGCGACCATGGAGCACAATGGGCTCTATGTTGCTGATATCCGCGGTAAAATAGAACCTGCTGCGTTCTCTTTTCTGCGAGTGGATTACACAATTCCAACCCGCTAATGTGAGCGTAATTGTGTAATCCAATGCGATTGATCTGCGTATTACCGCTAATCAAACGCATGCGGAATCCGTAATTCCTAT
>NW_027102380.1:0-84443 GCF_035609145.1 Eleutherodactylus coqui
CAACCCTGGTCAACCTCTTAAAGGACATAATTCCCTAAATTTGTCACCTCTTCAAGGGTTTGTCCACTTCTAGGGTCTGCCTCTTAAAGGGCCAGTCCGCAAAACATGTCACATGTTCAAGTGGCTTTCCACTTCATAAGCCACATTGACATTTCCAAAGGTCTGTCCATTCCCAGGGTTGTCTCTTAGAAGGCCACCCACACACAATAATGCATCTTTAAGGACTGTCCACTTCCATGGTCATCCTCTTCATAGGCCAGTCACCTTAAAGTATTGCCAATTTTAAAGGTCCGTAAGCTTCCCAGGTCCACCTCTTAAAGGGCCAGTACACTTAAAATGCTGTTGTTTCGAGGGTTTGTACACAACCCTGGTCAACCTCTTAAAGACATAATTCCCTAAATTTGTCACCTCTTCAAGGGTTTGTCCACTTCTAGGGTCTGCCTCTTAAAGGGCCAGTCCGCAAAACATGTCACATGTTCAAGTGGCTTTCCACTTCATAAGCCACATTGACATTTCCAAAGGTCTGTCCATTCCCAGGGTTGTCTCTTAGAAGGCCACCCACACACAATAATGCATCTTTAAGGACTGTCCACTTCCATGGTCATCCTCTTCATAGGCCAGTCACCTTAAAGTATTGCCAATTTTAAAGGTCCGTAAGCTTCCCAGGTCCACCTCTTAAAGGGCCAGTACACTTAAAATGCTGTTGTTTCGAGGGTTTGTACACAACCCTGGTCAACCTCTTAAAGGACACAATTCCCTAAATTTGTCACCTCTTCAAGGGTTTGTCCACTTCTAGGGTCTGCCTCTTAAAGGGCCAGTCTGCAAAACATGTCACATGTTCAAGTGGCTTTCCACTTCATAAGCCACATTGACATTTCCAAAGGTCTGTCCATTCCCAGGGTTGTCTCTTAGAAGGCCACCCACACACAATAATGCATCTTTAAGGACTGTCCACTTCCATGGTCATCCTCTTCATAGGCCAGTCACCTTAAAGTATTGCCAATTTTAAAGGTCCGTAAGCTTCCCGGGTCCACCTCTTAAAGGGCCAGTACACTTAAAATGCTGTTGTTTCGAGGGTTTGTACACAACCCTGGTCAACCTCTTAAAGGACATAATTCCCTAAATTTGTCACCTCTTCAAGGGTTTGTCCACATCTAGGGTCTGCCTCTTAAAGGGCCAGTCCGCAAAACATGTCACATGTTCAAGTGGCTTTCCACTTCATAAGCCACATTGACATTTCCAAAGGTCTGTCCATTCCCAGGGTTGTCTCTTAGAAGGCCACCCACACACAATAATGCATCTTTAAGGACTGTCCACTTCCATGGTCATCCTCTTCATAGGCCAGTTACCTTAAAGTATTGCCAATTTTAAAGGTCCGTAAGCTTCCCGGGTCCACCTCTTAAAGGGCCAGTACACTTAAAATGCTGTTGTTTCGAGGGTTTGTACACAACCCTGGTCAACCTCTTAAAGGACATAATTCCCTAAATTTGCCACCTCTTCAAGGGTTTGTCCACTTCTAGGGTCTGCCTCTTAAAGGGCCAGTCCGCAAAACATGTCACATGTTCAAGTGGCTTTCCACTTCATAAGCCACATTGACATTTCCAAAGGTCTGTCCATTCCCAGGGTTGTCTCTTAGAAGGCCACCCACACACAATAATGCATCTTTAAGGACTGTCCACTTCCATGGTCATCCTCTTCATAGGCCAGTCACCTTAAAGTATTGCCAATTTTAAAGGTCCGTAAGCTTCCCAGGTCCACCTCTTAAAGGGCCAGTACACTTAAAATGCTGTTGTTTCGAGGGTTTGTACACAACCCTGGTCAACCTCTTAAAGGACATAATTCCCTAAATTTGTCACCTCTTCAAGGGTTTGTCCACTTCTAGGGTCTGCCTCTTAAAGGGCCAGTCCGCAAAACATGTCACATGTTCAAGTGGCTTTCCACTTCATAAGCCACATTGACATTTCCAAAGGTCTGTCCATTCCCAGGGTTGTCTCTTAGAAGGCCACCCACACACAATAATGCATCTTTAAGGACTGTCCACTTCCATGGTCATCCTCTTCATAGGCCAGTCACCTTAAAGTATTGCCAATTTTAAAGGTCCGTAAGCTTCCCAGGTCCACCTCTTAAAGGGCCAGTACACTTAAAATGCTGTTGTTTCGAGGGTTTGTACACAACCCTGGTCAACCTCTTAAAGACATAATTCCCTAAATTTGTCACCTCTTCAAGGGTTTGTCCACTTCTAGGGTCTGCCTCTTAAAGGGCCAGTCCGCAAAACATGTCACATGTTCAAGTGGCTTTCCACTTCATAAGCCACATTGACATTTCCAAAGGTCTGTCCATTCCCAGGGTTGTCTCTTAGAAGGCCACCCACACACAATAATGCATCTTTAAGGACTGTCCACTTCCATGGTCATCCTCTTCATAGGCCAGTCACCTTAAAGTATTGCCAATTTTAAAGGTCCGTAAGCTTCCCAGGTCCACCTCTTAAAGGGCCAGTACACTTAAAATGCTGTTGTTTCGAGGGTTTGTACACAACCCTGGTCAACCTCTTAAAGGACACAATTCCCTAAATTTGTCACCTCTTCAAGGGTTTGTCCACTTCTAGGGTCTGCCTCTTAAAGGGCCAGTCTGCAAAACATGTCACATGTTCAAGTGGCTTTCCACTTCATAAGCCACATTGACATTTCCAAAGGTCTGTCCATTCCCAGGGTTGTCTCTTAGAAGGCCACCCACACACAATAATGCATCTTTAAGGACTGTCCACTTCCATGGTCATCCTCTTCATAGGCCAGTCACCTTAAAGTATTGCCAATTTTAAAGGTCCGTAAGCTTCCCGGGTCCACCTCTTAAAGGGCCAGTACACTTAAAATGCTGTTGTTTCGAGGGTTTGTACACAACCCTGGTCAACCTCTTAAAGGACATAATTCCCTAAATTTGTCACCTCTTCAAGGGTTTGTCCACATCTAGGGTCTGCCTCTTAAAGGGCCAGTCCGCAAAACATGTCACATGTTCAAGTGGCTTTCCACTTCATAAGCCACATTGACATTTCCAAAGGTCTGTCCATTCCCAGGGTTGTCTCTTAGAAGGCCACCCACACACAATAATGCATCTTTAAGGACTGTCCACTTCCATGGTCATCCTCTTCATAGGCCAGTTACCTTAAAGTATTGCCAATTTTAAAGGTCCGTAAGCTTCCCGGGTCCACCTCTTAAAGGGCCAGTACACTTAAAATGCTGTTGTTTCGAGGGTTTGTACACAACCCTGGTCAACCTCTTAAAGGACATAATTCCCTAAATTTGTCACCTCTTCAAGGGTTTGTCCACTTCTAGGGTCTGCCTCTTAAAGGGCCAGTCTGCAAAACATGTCACATGTTCAAGTGGCTTTCCACTTCATAAGCCACATTGACATTTCCAAAGGTCTGTCCATTCCCAGGGTTGTCTCTTAGAAGGCCACCCACACACAATAATGCATCTTTAAGGACTGTCCACTTCCATGGTCATCCTCTTCATAGGCCAGTTACCTTAAAGTATTGCCAATTTTAAAGGTCCGTAAGCTTCCCGGGTCCACCTCTTAAAGGGCCAGTACACTTAAAATGCTGTTGTTTCGAGGGTTTGTACACAACCCTGGTCAACCTCTTAAAGGACATAATTCCCTAAATTTGCCACCTCTTCAAGGGTTTGTCCACTTCTAGGGTCTGCCTCTTAAAGGGCCAGTCCGCAAAACATGTCACATGTTCAAGTGGCTTTCCACTTCATAAGCCACATTGACATTTCCAAAGGTCTGTCCATTCCCAGGGTTGTCTCTTAGAAGGCCACCCACACACAATAATGCATCTTTAAGGACTGTCCACTTCCATGGTCATCCTCTTCATAGGCCAGTCACCTTAAAGTATTGCCAATTTTAAAGGTCCGTAAGCTTCCCAGGTCCACCTCTTAAAGGGCCAGTACACTTAAAATGCTGTTGTTTCGAGGGTTTGTACACAACCCTGGTCAACCTCTTAAAGGACATAATTCCCTAAATTTGTCACCTCTTCAAGGGTTTGTCCACTTCTAGGGTCTGCCTCTTAAAGGGCCAGTCCGCAAAACATGTCACATGTTCAAGTGGCTTTCCACTTCATAAGCCACATTGACATTTCCAAAGGTCTGTCCATTCCCAGGGTTGTCTCTTAGAAGGCCACCCACACACAATAATGCATCTTTAAGGACTGTCCACTTCCATGGTCATCCTCTTCATAGGCCAGTCACCTTAAAGTATTGCCAATTTTAAAGGTCCGTAAGCTTCCCAGGTCCACCTCTTAAAGGGCCAGTACACTTAAAATGCTGTTGTTTCGAGGGTTTGTACACAACCCTGGTCAACCTCTTAAAGACATAATTCCCTAAATTTGTCACCTCTTCAAGGGTTTGTCCACTTCTAGGGTCTGCCTCTTAAAGGGCCAGTCCGCAAAACATGTCACATGTTCAAGTGGCTTTCCACTTCATAAGCCACATTGACATTTCCAAAGGTCTGTCCATTCCCAGGGTTGTCTCTTAGAAGGCCACCCACACACAATAATGCATCTTTAAGGACTGTCCACTTCCATGGTCATCCTCTTCATAGGCCAGTCACCTTAAAGTATTGCCAATTTTAAAGGTCCGTAAGCTTCCCAGGTCCACCTCTTAAAGGGCCAGTACACTTAAAATGCTGTTGTTTCGAGGGTTTGTACACAACCCTGGTCAACCTCTTAAAGGACACAATTCCCTAAATTTGTCACCTCTTCAAGGGTTTGTCCACTTCTAGGGTCTGCCTCTTAAAGGGCCAGTCTGCAAAACATGTCACATGTTCAAGTGGCTTTCCACTTCATAAGCCACATTGACATTTCCAAAGGTCTGTCCATTCCCAGGGTTGTCTCTTAGAAGGCCACCCACACACAATAATGCATCTTTAAGGACTGTCCACTTCCATGGTCATCCTCTTCATAGGCCAGTCACCTTAAAGTATTGCCAATTTTAAAGGTCCGTAAGCTTCCCGGGTCCACCTCTTAAAGGGCCAGTACACTTAAAATGCTGTTGTTTCGAGGGTTTGTACACAACCCTGGTCAACCTCTTAAAGGACATAATTCCCTAAATTTGTCACCTCTTCAAGGGTTTGTCCACATCTAGGGTCTGCCTCTTAAAGGGCCAGTCCGCAAAACATGTCACATGTTCAAGTGGCTTTCCACTTCATAAGCCACATTGACATTTCCAAAGGTCTGTCCATTCCCAGGGTTGTCTCTTAGAAGGCCACCCACACACAATAATGCATCTTTAAGGACTGTCCACTTCCATGGTCATCCTCTTCATAGGCCAGTTACCTTAAAGTATTGCCAATTTTAAAGGTCCGTAAGCTTCCCGGGTCCACCTCTTAAAGGGCCAGTACACTTAAAATGCTGTTGTTTCGAGGGTTTGTACACAACCCTGGTCAACCTCTTAAAGGACATAATTCCCTAAATTTGTCACCTCTTCAAGGGTTTGTCCACTTCTAGGGTCTGCCTCTTAAAGGGCCAGTCTGCAAAACATGTCACATGTTCAAGTGGCTTTCCACTTCATAAGCCACATTGACATTTCCAAAGGTCTGTCCATTCCCAGGGTTGTCTCTTAGAAGGCCACCCACACACAATAATGCATCTTTAAGGACTGTCCACTTCCATGGTCATCCTCTTCATAGGCCAGTCACCTTAAAGTATTGCCAATTTTAAAGGTCCGTAAGCTTCCCAGGTCCACCTCTTAAAGGGCCAGTACACTTAAAATGCTGTTGTTTCGAGGGTTTGTACACAACCCTGGTCAACCTCTTAAAGACATAATTCCCTAAATTTGTCACCTCTTCAAGGGTTTGTCCACTTCTAGGGTCTGCCTCTTAAAGGGCCAGTCCGCAAAACATGTCACATGTTCAAGTGGCTTTCCACTTCATAAGCCACATTGACATTTCCAAAGGTCTGTCCATTCCCAGGGTTGTCTCTTAGAAGGCCACCCACACACAATAATGCATCTTTAAGGACTGTCCACTTCCATGGTCATCCTCTTCATAGGCCAGTCACCTTAAAGTATTGCCAATTTTAAAGGTCCGTAAGCTTCCCAGGTCCACCTCTTAAAGGGCCAGTACACTTAAAATGCTGTTGTTTCGAGGGTTTGTACACAACCCTGGTCAACCTCTTAAAGGACACAATTCCCTAAATTTGTCACCTCTTCAAGGGTTTGTCCACTTCTAGGGTCTGCCTCTTAAAGGGCCAGTCTGCAAAACATGTCACATGTTCAAGTGGCTTTCCACTTCATAAGCCACATTGACATTTCCAAAGGTCTGTCCATTCCCAGGGTTGTCTCTTAGAAGGCCACCCACACACAATAATGCATCTTTAAGGACTGTCCACTTCCATGGTCATCCTCTTCATAGGCCAGTCACCTTAAAGTATTGCCAATTTTAAAGGTCCGTAAGCTTCCCGGGTCCACCTCTTAAAGGGCCAGTACACTTAAAATGCTGTTGTTTCGAGGGTTTGTACACAACCCTGGTCAACCTCTTAAAGGACATAATTCCCTAAATTTGTCACCTCTTCAAGGGTTTGTCCACATCTAGGGTCTGCCTCTTAAAGGGCCAGTCCGCAAAACATGTCACATGTTCAAGTGGCTTTCCACTTCATAAGCCACATTGACATTTCCAAAGGTCTGTCCATTCCCAGGGTTGTCTCTTAGAAGGCCACCCACACACAATAATGCATCTTTAAGGACTGTCCACTTCCATGGTCATCCTCTTCATAGGCCAGTTACCTTAAAGTATTGCCAATTTTAAAGGTCCGTAAGCTTCCCGGGTCCACCTCTTAAAGGGCCAGTACACTTAAAATGCTGTTGTTTCGAGGGTTTGTACACAACCCTGGTCAACCTCTTAAAGGACATAATTCCCTAAATTTGCCACCTCTTCAAGGGTTTGTCCACTTCTAGGGTCTGCCTCTTAAAGGGCCAGTCCGCAAAACATGTCACATGTTCAAGTGGCTTTCCACTTCATAAGCCACATTGACATTTCCAAAGGTCTGTCCATTCCCAGGGTTGTCTCTTAGAAGGCCACCCACACACAATAATGCATCTTTAAGGACTGTCCACTTCCATGGTCATCCTCTTCATAGGCCAGTCACCTTAAAGTATTGCCAATTTTAAAGGTCCGTAAGCTTCCCAGGTCCACCTCTTAAAGGGCCAGTACACTTAAAATGCTGTTGTTTCGAGGGTTTGTACACAACCCTGGTCAACCTCTTAAAGGACATAATTCCCTAAATTTGTCACCTCTTCAAGGGTTTGTCCACTTCTAGGGTCTGCCTCTTAAAGGGCCAGTCCGCAAAACATGTCACATGTTCAAGTGGCTTTCCACTTCATAAGCCACATTGACATTTCCAAAGGTCTGTCCATTCCCAGGGTTGTCTCTTAGAAGGCCACCCACACACAATAATGCATCTTTAAGGACTGTCCACTTCCATGGTCATCCTCTTCATAGGCCAGTCACCTTAAAGTATTGCCAATTTTAAAGGTCCGTAAGCTTCCCAGGTCCACCTCTTAAAGGGCCAGTACACTTAAAATGCTGTTGTTTCGAGGGTTTGTACACAACCCTGGTCAACCTCTTAAAGACATAATTCCCTAAATTTGTCACCTCTTCAAGGGTTTGTCCACTTCTAGGGTCTGCCTCTTAAAGGGCCAGTCCGCAAAACATGTCACATGTTCAAGTGGCTTTCCACTTCATAAGCCACATTGACATTTCCAAAGGTCTGTCCATTCCCAGGGTTGTCTCTTAGAAGGCCACCCACACACAATAATGCATCTTTAAGGACTGTCCACTTCCATGGTCATCCTCTTCATAGGCCAGTCACCTTAAAGTATTGCCAATTTTAAAGGTCCGTAAGCTTCCCAGGTCCACCTCTTAAAGGGCCAGTACACTTAAAATGCTGTTGTTTCGAGGGTTTGTACACAACCCTGGTCAACCTCTTAAAGGACACAATTCCCTAAATTTGTCACCTCTTCAAGGGTTTGTCCACTTCTAGGGTCTGCCTCTTAAAGGGCCAGTCTGCAAAACATGTCACATGTTCAAGTGGCTTTCCACTTCATAAGCCACATTGACATTTCCAAAGGTCTGTCCATTCCCAGGGTTGTCTCTTAGAAGGCCACCCACACACAATAATGCATCTTTAAGGACTGTCCACTTCCATGGTCATCCTCTTCATAGGCCAGTCACCTTAAAGTATTGCCAATTTTAAAGGTCCGTAAGCTTCCCGGGTCCACCTCTTAAAGGGCCAGTACACTTAAAATGCTGTTGTTTCGAGGGTTTGTACACAACCCTGGTCAACCTCTTAAAGGACATAATTCCCTAAATTTGTCACCTCTTCAAGGGTTTGTCCACATCTAGGGTCTGCCTCTTAAAGGGCCAGTCCGCAAAACATGTCACATGTTCAAGTGGCTTTCCACTTCATAAGCCACATTGACATTTCCAAAGGTCTGTCGATTCCCAGGGTTGTCTCTTAGAAGGCCACCCACACACAATAATGCATCTTTAAGGACTGTCCACTTCCATGGTCATCCTCTTCATAGGCCAGTTACCTTAAAGTATTGCCAATTTTAAAGGTCCGTAAGCTTCCCGGGTCCACCTCTTAAAGGGCCAGTACACTTAAAATGCTGTTGTTTCGAGGGTTTGTACACAACCCTGGTCAACCTCTTAAAGGACATAATTCCCTAAATTTGTCACCTCTTCAAGGGTTTGTCCACTTCTAGGGTCTGCCTCTTAAAGGGCCAGTCTGCAAAACATGTCACATGTTCAAGTGGCTTTCCACTTCATAAGCCACATTGACATTTCCAAAGGTCTGTCCATTCCCAGGGTTGTCTCTTAGAAGGCCACCCACACACAATAATGCATCTTTAAGGACTGTCCACTTCCATGGTCATCCTCTTCATAGGCCAGTCACCTTAAAGTATTGCCAATTTTAAAGGTCCGTAAGCTTCCCAGGTCCACCTCTTAAAGGGCCAGTACACTTAAAATGCTGTTGTTTCGAGGGTTTGTACACAACCCTGGTCAACCTCTTAAAGGACACAATTCCCTAAATTTGTCACCTCTTCAAGGGTTTGTCCACTTCTAGGGTCTGCCTCTTAAAGGGCCAGTCTGCAAAACATGTCACATGTTCAAGTGGCTTTCCACTTCATAAGCCACATTGACATTTCCAAAGGTCTGTCCATTCCCAGGGTTGTCTCTTAGAAGGCCACCCACACACAATAATGCATCTTTAAGGACTGTCCACTTCCATGGTCATCCTCTTCATAGGCCAGTCACCTTAAAGTATTGCCAATTTTAAAGGTCCGTAAGCTTCCCGGGTCCACCTCTTAAAGGGCCAGTACACTTAAAATGCTGTTGTTTCGAGGGTTTGTACACAACCCTGGTCAACCTCTTAAAGGACATAATTCCCTAAATTTGTCACCTCTTCAAGGGTTTGTCCACATCTAGGGTCTGCCTCTTAAAGGGCCAGTCCGCAAAACATGTCACATGTTCAAGTGGCTTTCCACTTCATAAGCCACATTGACATTTCCAAAGGTCTGTCCATTCCCAGGGTTGTCTCTTAGAAGGCCACCCACACACAATAATGCATCTTTAAGGACTGTCCACTTCCATGGTCATCCTCTTCATAGGCCAGTTACCTTAAAGTATTGCCAATTTTAAAGGTCCGTAAGCTTCCCGGGTCCACCTCTTAAAGGGCCAGTACACTTAAAATGCTGTTGTTTCGAGGGTTTGTACACAACCCTGGTCAACCTCTTAAAGGACATAATTCCCTAAATTTGTCACCTCTTCAAGGGTTTGTCCACTTCTAGGGTCTGCCTCTTAAAGGGCCAGTCTGCAAAACATGTCACATGTTCAAGTGGCTTTCCACTTCATAAGCCACATTGACATTTCCAAAGGTCTGTCCATTCCCAGGGTTGTCTCTTAGAAGGCCACCCACACACAATAATGCATCTTTAAGGACTGTCCACTTCCATGGTCATCCTCTTCATAGGCCAGTCACCTTAAAGTATTGCCAATTTTAAAGGTCCGTAAGCTTCCCGGGTCCACCTCTTAAAGGGCCAGTACACTTAAAATGCTGTTGTTTCGAGGGTTTGTACACAACCCTGGTCAACCTCTTAAAGGACATAATTCCCTAAATTTGTCACCTCTTCAAGGGTTTGTCCACATCTAGGGTCTGCCTCTTAAAGGGCCAGTCCGCAAAACATGTCACATGTTCAAGTGGCTTTCCACTTCATAAGCCACATTGACATTTCCAAAGGTCTGTCCATTCCCAGGGTTGTCTCTTAGAAGGCCACCCACACACAATAATGCATCTTTAAGGACTGTCCACTTCCATGGTCATCCTCTTCATAGGCCAGTCACCTTAAAGTATTGCCAATTTTAAAGGTCCGTAAGCTTCCCGGGTCCACCTCTTAAAGGGCCAGTACACTTAAAATGCTGTTGTTTCGAGGGTTTGTACACAACCCTGGTCAACCTCTTAAAGGACATAATTCCCTAAATTTGTCACCTCTTCAAGGGTTTGTCCACTTCTAGGGTCTGCCTCTTAAAGGGCCAGTCCGCAAAACATGTCACATGTTCAAGTGGCTTTCCACTTCATAAGCCACATTGACATTTCCAAAGGTCTGTCCATTCCCAGGGTTGTCTCTTAGAAGGCCACCCACACACAATAATGCATCTTTAAGGACTGTCCACTTCCATGGTCATCCTCTTCATAGGCCAGTCACCTTAAAGTATTGCCAATTTTAAAGGTCCGTAAGCTTCCCAGGTCCACCTCTTAAAGGGCCAGTACACTTAAAATGCTGTTGTTTCGAGGGTTTGTACACAACCCTGGTCAACCTCTTAAAGGACATAATTCCCTAAATTTGCCACCTCTTCAAGGGTTTGTCCACTTCTAGGGTCTGCCTCTTAAAGGGCCAGTCCGCAAAACATGTCACATGTTCAAGTGGCTTTCCACTTCATAAGCCACATTGACATTTCCAAAGGTCTGTCCATTCCCAGGGTTGTCTCTTAGAAGGCCACCCACACACAATAATGCATCTTTAAGGACTGTCCACTTCCATGGTCATCCTCTTCATAGGCCAGTCACCTTAAAGTATTGCCAATTTTAAAGGTCCGTAAGCTTCCCAGGTCCACCTCTTAAAGGGCCAGTACACTTAAAATGCTGTTGTTTCGAGGGTTTGTACACAACCCTGGTCAACCTCTTAAAGGACATTATTCCCTAAATTTGTCACCTCTTCAAGGGTTTGTCCACTTCTAGGGTCTGCCTCTTAAAGGGCCAGTCCGCAAAACATGTCACATGTTCAAGTGGCTTTCCACTTCATAAGCCACATTGACATTTCCAAAGGTCTGTCCATTCCCAGGGTTGTCTCTTAGAAGGCCACCCACACACAATAATGCATCTTTAAGGACTGTCCACTTCCATGGTCATCCTCTTCATAGGCCAGTCACCTTAAAGTATTGCCAATTTTAAAGGTCCGTAAGCTTCCCAGGTCCACCTCTTAAAGGGCCAGTACACTTAAAATGCTGTTGTTTCGAGGGTTTGTACACAACCCTGGTCAACCTCTTAAAGGACATAATTCCCTAAATTTGTCACCTCTTCAAGGGTTTGTCCACTTCTAGGGTCTGCCTCTTAAAGGGCCAGTCCGCAAAACATGTCACATGTTCAAGTGGCTTTCCACTTCATAAGCCACATTGACATTTCCAAAGGTCTGTCCATTCCCAGGGTTGTCTCTTAGAAGGCCACCCACACACAATAATGCATCTTTAAGGACTGTCCACTTCCATGGTCATCCTCTTCATAGGCCAGTCACCTTAAAGTATTGCCAATTTTAAAGGTCCGTAAGCTTCCCAGGTCCACCTCTTAAAGGGCCAGTACACTTAAAATGCTGTTGTTTCGAGGGTTTGTACACAACCCTGGTCAACCTCTTAAAGGACATAATTCCCTAAATTTGTCACCTCTTCAAGGGTTTGTCCACTTCTAGGGTCTGCCTCTTAAAGGGCCAGTCCGCAAAACATGTCACATGTTCAAGTGGCTTTCCACTTCATAAGCCACATTGACATTTCCAAAGGTCTGTCCATTCCCAGGGTTGTCTCTTAGAAGGCCACCCACACACAATAATGCATCTTTAAGGACTGTCCACTTCCATGGTCATCCTCTTCATAGGCCAGTCACCTTAAAGTATTGCCAATTTTAAAGGTCCGTAAGCTTCCCAGGTCCACCTCTTAAAGGGCCAGTACACTTAAAATGCTGTTGTTTCGAGGGTTTGTACACAACCCTGGTCAACCTCTTAAAGGACATAATTCCCTAAATTTGTCACCTCTTCAAGGGTTTGTCCACTTCTAGGGTCTGCCTCTTAAAGGGCCAGTCTGCAAAACATGTCACATGTTCAAGTGGCTTTCCACTTCATAAGCCACATTGACATTTCCAAAGGTCTGTCCATTCCCAGGGTTGTCTCTTAGAAGGCCACCCACACACAATAATGCATCTTTAAGGACTGTCCACTTCCATGGTCATCCTCTTCATATGCCAGTCACCTTAAAGTATTGCCAATTTTAAAGGTCCGTAAGCTTCCCAGGTCCACCTCTTAAAGGGCCAGTACACTTAAAATGCTGTTGTTTCGAGGGTTTGTACACAACCCTGGTCAACCTCTTAAAGGACATAATTCCCTAAATTTGTCACCTCTTCAAGGGTTTGTCCACATCTAGGGTCTGCCTCTTAAAGGGCCAGTCCGCAAAACATGTCACATGTTCAAGTGGCTTTCCACTTCATAAGCCACATTGACATTTCCAAAGGTCTGTCCATTCCCAGGGTTGTCTCTTAGAAGGCCACCCACACACAATAATGCATCTTTAAGGACTGTCCACTTCCATGGTCATCCTCTTCATAGGCCAGTCACCTTAAAGTATGGCCAATTTTAAAGGTCCGTAAGCTTCCCGGGTCCACCTCTTAAAGGGCCAGTACACTTAAAATGCTGTTGTTTCGAGGGTTTGTACACAACCCTGGTCAACCTCTTAAAGGACATAATTCCCTAAATTTGTCACCTCTTCAAGGGTTTGTCCACTTCTAGGGTCTGCCTCTTAAAGGGCCAGTCCGCAAAACATGTCACATGTTCAAGTGGCTTTCCACTTCATAAGCCACATTGACATTTCCAAAGGTCTGTCCATTCCCAGGGTTGTCTCTTAGAAGGCCACCCACACACAATAATGCATCTTTAAGGACTGTCCACTTCCATGGTCATCCTCTTCATAGGCCAGTCACCTTAAAGTATTGCCAATTTTAAAGGTCCGTAAGCTTCCCAGGTCCACCTCTTAAAGGGCCAGTACACTTAAAATGCTGTTGTTTCGAGGGTTTGTACACAACCCTGGTCAACCTCTTAAAGGACATAATTCCCTAAATTTGCCACCTCTTCAAGGGTTTGTCCACTTCTAGGGTCTGCCTCTTAAAGGGCCAGTCCGCAAAACATGTCACATGTTCAAGTGGCTTTCCACTTCATAAGCCACATTGACATTTCCAAAGGTCTGTCCATTCCCAGGGTTGTCTCTTAGAAGGCCACCCACACACAATAATGCATCTTTAAGGACTGTCCACTTCCATGGTCATCCTCTTCATAGGCCAGTCACCTTAAAGTATTGCCAATTTTAAAGGTCCGTAAGCTTCCCAGGTCCACCTCTTAAAGGGCCAGTACACTTAAAATGCTGTTGTTTCGAGGGTTTGTACACAACCCTGGTCAACCTCTTAAAGGACATAATTCCCTAAATTTGTCACCTCTTCAAGGGTTTGTCCACTTCTAGGGTCTGCCTCTTAAAGGGCCAGTCCGCAAAACATGTCACATGTTCAAGTGGCTTTCCACTTCATAAGCCACATTGACATTTCCAAAGGTCTGTCCATTCCCAGAGTTGTCTCTTAGAAGGCCACCCACACACAATAATGCATCTTTAAGGACTGTCCACTTCCATGGTCATCCTCTTCATAGGCCAGTCACCTTAAAGTATTGCCAATTTTAAAGGTCCGTAAGCTTCCCAGGTCCACCTCTTAAAGGGCCAGTACACTTAAAATGCTGTTGTTTCGAGGGTTTGTACACAACCCTGGTCAACCTCTTAAAGGACATAATTCCCTAAATTTGTCACCTCTTCAAGGGTTTGTCCACTTCTAGGGTCTGCCTCTTAAAGGGCCAGTCCGCAAAACATGTCACATGTTCAAGTGGCTTTCCACTTCATAAGCCACATTGACATTTCCAAAGGTCTGTCCATTCCCAGGGTTGTCTCTTAGAAGGCCACCCACACACAATAATGCATCTTTAAGGACTGTCCACTTCCATGGTCATCCTCTTCATAGGCCAGTCACCTTAAAGTATTGCCAATTTTAAAGGTCCGTAAGCTTCCCAGGTCCACCTCTTAAAGGGCCAGTACACTTAAAATGCTGTTGTTTCGAGGGTTTGTACACAACCCTGGTCAACCTCTTAAAGGACATAATTCCCTAAATTTGTCACCTCTTCAAGGGTTTGTCCACTTCTAGGGTCTGCCTCTTAAAGGGCCAGTCCGCAAAACATGTCACATGTTCAAGTGGCTTTCCACTTCATAAGCCACATTGACATTTCCAAAGGTCTGTCCATTCCCAGGGTTGTCTCTTAGAAGGCCACCCACACACAATAATGCATCTTTAAGGACTGTCCACTTCCATGGTCATCCTCTTCATAGGCCAGTCACCTTAAAGTATTGCCAATTTTAAAGGTCCGTAAGCTTCCCAGGTCCACCTCTTAAAGGGCCAGTACACTTAAAATGCTGTTGTTTCGAGGGTTTGTACACAACCCTGGTCAACCTCTTAAAGGACATAATTCCCTAAATTTGTCACCTCTTCAAGGGTTTGTCCACTTCTAGGGTCTGCCTCTTAAAGGGCCAGTCCGCAAAACATGTCACATGTTCAAGTGGCTTTCCACTTCATAAGCCACATTGACATTTCCAAAGGTCTGTCCATTCCCAGGGTTGTCTCTTAGAAGGCCACCCACACACAATAATGCATCTTTAAGGACTGTCCACTTCCATGGTCATCCTCTTCATAGGCCAGTCACCTTAAAGTATTGCCAATTTTAAAGGTCCGTAAGCTTCCCAGGTCCACCTCTTAAAGGGCCAGTACACTTAAAATGCTGTTGTTTCGAGGGTTTGTACACAACCCTGGTCAACCTCTTAAAGGACATAATTCCCTAAATTTGCCACCTCTTCAAGGGTTTGTCCACTTCTAGGGTCTGCCTCTTAAAGGGCCAGTCCGCAAAACATGTCACATGTTCAAGTGGCTTTCCACTTCATAAGCCACATTGACATTTCCAAAGGTCTGTCCATTCCCAGGGTTGTCTCTTAGAAGGCCACCCACACACAATAATGCATCTTTAAGGACTGTCCACTTCCATGGTCATCCTCTTCATAGGCCAGTCACCTTAAAGTATTGCCAATTTTAAAGGTCCGTAAGCTTCCCAGGTCCACCTCTTAAAGGGCCAGTACACTTAAAATGCTGTTGTTTCGAGGGTTTGTACACAACCCTGGTCAACCTCTTAAAGGACATAATTCCCTAAATTTGTCACCTCTTCAAGGGTTTGTCCACTTCTAGGGTCTGCCTCTTAAAGGGCCAGTCCGCAAAACATGTCACATGTTCAAGTGGATTTCCACTTCATAAGCCACATTGACATTTCCAAAGGTCTGTCCATTCCCAGGGTTGTCTCTTAGAAGGCCACCCACACACAATAATGCATCTTTAAGGACTGTCCACTTCCATGGTCATCCTCTTCATAGGCCAGTCACCTTAAAGTATTGCCAATTTTAAAGGTCCGTAAGCTTCCCAGGTCCACCTCTTAAAGGGCCAGTACACTTAAAATGCTGTTGTTTCGAGGGTTTGTACACAACCCTGGTCAACCTCTTAAAGGACATAATTCCCTAAATTTGTCACCTCTTCAAGGGTTTGTCCACTTCTAGGGTCTGCCTCTTAAAGGGCCAGTCCGCAAAACATGTCACATGTTCAAGTGGCTTTCCACTTCATAAGCCACATTGACATTTCCAAAGGTCTGTCCATTCCCAGGGTTGTCTCTTAGAAGGCCACCCACACACAATAATGCATCTTTAAGGACTGTCCACTTCCATGGTCATCCTCTTCATAGGCCAGTCACCTTAAAGTATTGCCAATTTTAAAGGTCCGTAAGCTTCCCAGGTCCACCTCTTAAAGGGCCAGTACACTTAAAATGCTGTTGTTTCGAGGGTTTGTACACAACCCTGGTCAACCTCTTAAAGGACATAATTCCCTAAATTTGTCACCTCTTCAAGGGTTTGTCCACTTCTAGGGTCTGCCTCTTAAAGGGCCAGTCCGCAAAACATGTCACATGTTCAAGTGGCTTTCCACTTCATAAGCCACATTGACATTTCCAAAGGTCTGTCCATTCCCAGGGTTGTCTCTTAGAAGGCCACCCACACACAATAATGCATCTTTAAGGACTGTCCACTTCCATGGTCATCCTCTTCATAGGCCAGTCACCTTAAAGTATTGCCAATTTTAAAGGTCCGTAAGCTTCCCAGGTCCACCTCTTAAAGGGCCAGTACACTTAAAATGCTGTTGTTTCGAGGGTTTGTACACAACCCTGGTCAACCTCTTAAAGGACATAATTCCCTAAATTTGTCACCTCTTCAAGGGTTTGTCCACTTCTACGGTCTGCCTCTTAAAGGGCCAGTCTGCAAAACATGTCACATGTTCAAGTGGCTTTCCACTTCATAAGCCACATTGACATTTCCAAAGGTCTGTCCATTCCCAGGGTTGTCTCTTAGAAGGCCACCCACACACAATAATGCATCTTTAAGGACTGTCCACTTCCATGGTCATCCTCTTCATAGGCCAGTCACCTTAAAGTATTGCCAATTTTAAAGGTCCGTAAGCTTCCCAGGTCCACCTCTTAAAGGGCCAGTACACTTAAAATGCTGTTGTTTCGAGGGTTTGTACACAACCCTGGTCAACCTCTTAAAGGACACAATTCCCTAAATTTGTCACCTCTTCAAGGGTTTGTCCACTTCTAGGGTCTGCCTCTTAAAGGGCCAGTCTGCAAAACATGTCACATGTTCAAGTGGCTTTCCACTTCATAAGCCACATTGACATTTCCAAAAGTCTGTCCATTCCCAGGGTTGTCTCTTAGAAGGCCACCCACACACAATAATGCATCTTTAAGGACTGTCCACTTCCATGGTCATCCTCTTCATAGGCCAGTCACCTTAAAGTATTGCCAATTTTAAAGGTCCGTAAGCTTCCCGGGTCCACCTCTTAAAGGGCCAGTACACTTAAAATGCTGTTGTTTCGAGGGTTTGTACACAACCCTGGTCAACCTCTTAAAGGACATAATTCCCTAAATTTGTCACCTCTTCAAGGGTTTGTCCACATCTAGGGTCTGCCTCTTAAAGGGCCAGTCCGCAAAACATGTCACATGTTCAAGTGGCTTTCCACTTCATAAGCCACATTGACATTTCCAAAGGTCTGTCCATTCCCAGGGTTGTCTCTTAGAAGGCCACCCACACACAATAATGCATCTTTAAGGACTGTCCACTTCCATGGTCATCCTCTTCATAGGCCAGTCACCTTAAAGTATTGCCAATTTTAAAGGTCCGTAAGCTTCCCAGGTCCACCTCTTAAAGGGCCAGTACACTTAAAATGCTGTTGTTTCGAGGGTTTGTACACAACCCTGGTCAACCTCTTAAAGGACATAATTCCCTAAATTTGTCACCTCTTCAAGGGTTTGTCCACTTCTAGGGTCTGCCTCTTAAAGGGCCAGTCCGCAAAACATGTCACATGTTCAAGTGGATTTCCACTTCATAAGCCACATTGACATTTCCAAAGGTCTGTCCATTCCCAGGGTTGTCTCTTAGAAGGCCACCCACACACAATAATGCATCTTTAAGGACTGTCCACTTCCATGGTCATCCTCTTCATAGGCCAGTCACCTTAAAGTATTGCCAATTTTAAAGGTCCGTAAGCTTCCCAGGTCCACCTCTTAAAGGGCCAGTACACTTAAAATGCTGTTGTTTCGAGGGTTTGTACACAACCCTGGTCAACCTCTTAAAGGACATAATTCCCTAAATTTGTCACCTCTTCAAGGGTTTGTCCACTTCTAGGGTCTGCCTCTTAAAGGGCCAGTCCGCAAAACATGTCACATGTTCAAGTGGATTTCCACTTCATAAGCCACATTGACATTTCCAAAGGTCTGTCCATTCCCAGGGTTGTCTCTTAGAAGGCCACCCACACACAATAATGCATCTTTAAGGACTGTCCACTTCCATGGTCATCCTCTTCATAGGCCAGTCACCTTAAAGTATTGCCAATTTTAAAGGTCCGTAAGCTTCCCAGGTCCACCTCTTAAAGGGCCAGTACACTTAAAATGCTGTTGTTTCGAGGGTTTGTACACAACCCTGGTCAACCTCTTAAAGGACATAATTCCCTAAATTTGCCACCTCTTCAAGGGTTTGTCCACTTCTAGGGTCTGCCTCTTAAAGGGCCAGTCCGCAAAACATGTCACATGTTCAAGTGGCTTTCCACTTCATAAGCCACATTGACATTTCCAAAGGTCTGTCCATTCCCAGGGTTGTCTCTTAGAAGGCCACCCACACACAATAATGCATCTTTAAGGACTGTCCACTTCCATGGTCATCCTCTTCATAGGCCAGTCACCTTAAAGTATTGCCAATTTTAAAGGTCCGTAAGCTTCCCAGGTCCACCTCTTAAAGGGCCAGTACACTTAAAATGCTGTTGTTTCGAGGGTTTGTACACAACCCTGGTCAACCTCTTAAAGGACATAATTCCCTAAATTTGTCACCTCTTCAAGGGTTTGTCCACTTCTAGGGTCTGCCTCTTAAAGGGCCAGTCCGCAAAACATGTCACATGTTCAAGTGGATTTCCACTTCATAAGCCACATTGACATTTCCAAAGGTCTGTCCATTCCCAGGGTTGTCTCTTAGAAGGCCACCCACACACAATAATGCATCTTTAAGGACTGTCCACTTCCATGGTCATCCTCTTCATAGGCCAGTCACCTTAAAGTATTGCCAATTTTAAAGGTCCGTAAGCTTCCCAGGTCCACCTCTTAAAGGGCCAGTACACTTAAAATGCTGTTGTTTCGAGGGTTTGTACACAACCCTGGTCAACCTCTTAAAGGACATAATTCCCTAAATTTGTCACCTCTTCAAGGGTTTGTCCACTTCTAGGGTCTGCCTCTTAAAGGGCCAGTCCGCAAAACATGTCACATGTTCAAGTGGCTTTCCACTTCATAAGCCACATTGACATTTCCAAAGGTCTGTCCATTCCCAGGGTTGTCTCTTAGAAGGCCACCCACACACAATAATGCATCTTTAAGGACTGTCCACTTCCATGGTCATCCTCTTCATAGGCCAGTCACCTTAAAGTATTGCCAATTTTAAAGGTCCGTAAGCTTCCCAGGTCCACCTCTTAAAGGGCCAGTACACTTAAAATGCTGTTGTTTCGAGGGTTTGTACACAACCCTGGTCAACCTCTTAAAGGACATAATTCCCTAAATTTGTCACCTCTTCAAGGGTTTGTCCACTTCTAGGGTCTGCCTCTTAAAGGGCCAGTCCGCAAAACATGTCACATGTTCAAGTGGCTTTCCACTTCATAAGCCACATTGACATTTCCAAAGGTCTGTCCATTCCCAGGGTTGTCTCTTAGAAGGCCACCCACACACAATAATGCATCTTTAAGGACTGTCCACTTCCATGGTCATCCTCTTCATAGGCCAGTCACCTTAAAGTATTGCCAATTTTAAAGGTCCGTAAGCTTCCCAGGTCCACCTCTTAAAGGGCCAGTACACTTAAAATGCTGTTGTTTCGAGGGTTTGTACACAACCCTGGTCAACCTCTTAAAGGACATAATTCCCTAAATTTGTCACCTCTTCAAGGGTTTGTCCACTTCTACGGTCTGCCTCTTAAAGGGCCAGTCTGCAAAACATGTCACATGTTCAAGTGGCTTTCCACTTCATAAGCCACATTGACATTTCCAAAGGTCTGTCCATTCCCAGGGTTGTCTCTTAGAAGGCCACCCACACACAATAATGCATCTTTAAGGACTGTCCACTTCCATGGTCATCCTCTTCATAGGCCAGTCACCTTAAAGTATTGCCAATTTTAAAGGTCCGTAAGCTTCCCAGGTCCACCTCTTAAAGGGCCAGTACACTTAAAATGCTGTTGTTTCGAGGGTTTGTACACAACCCTGGTCAACCTCTTAAAGGACATAATTCCCTAAATTTGTCACCTCTTCAAGGGTTTGTCCACTTCTAGGGTCTGCCTCTTAAAGGGCCAGTCCGCAAAACATGTCACATGTTCAAGTGGCTTTCCACTTCATAAGCCACATTGACATTTCCAAAGGTCTGTCCATTCCCAGGGTTGTCTCTTAGAAGGCCACCCACACACAATAATGCATCTTTAAGGACTGTCCACTTCCATGGTCATCCTCTTCATAGGCCAGTCACCTTAAAGTATTGCCAATTTTAAAGGTCCGTAAGCTTCCCAGGTCCACCTCTTAAAGGGCCAGTACACTTAAAATGCTGTTGTTTCGAGGGTTTGTACACAACCCTGGTCAACCTCTTAAAGGACATAATTCCCTAAATTTGCCACCTCTTCAAGGGTTTGTCCACTTCTAGGGTCTGCCTCTTAAAGGGCCAGTCCGCAAAACATGTCACATGTTCAAGTGGCTTTCCACTTCATAAGCCACATTGACATTTCCAAAGGTCTGTCCATTCCCAGGGTTGTCTCTTAGAAGGCCACCCACACACAATAATGCATCTTTAAGGACTGTCCACTTCCATGGTCATCCTCTTCATAGGCCAGTCACCTTAAAGTATTGCCAATTTTAAAGGTCCGTAAGCTTCCCAGGTCCACCTCTTAAAGGGCCAGTACACTTAAAATGCTGTTGTTTCGAGGGTTTGTACACAACCCTGGTCAACCTCTTAAAGGACATAATTCCCTAAATTTGTCACCTCTTCAAGGGTTTGTCCACTTCTAGGGTCTGCCTCTTAAAGGGCCAGTCCGCAAAACATGTCACATGTTCAAGTGGATTTCCACTTCATAAGCCACATTGACATTTCCAAAGGTCTGTCCATTCCCAGGGTTGTCTCTTAGAAGGCCACCCACACACAATAATGCATCTTTAAGGACTGTCCACTTCCATGGTCATCCTCTTCATAGGCCAGTCACCTTAAAGTATTGCCAATTTTAAAGGTCCGTAAGCTTCCCAGGTCCACCTCTTAAAGGGCCAGTACACTTAAAATGCTGTTGTTTCGAGGGTTTGTACACAACCCTGGTCAACCTCTTAAAGGACATAATTCCCTAAATTTGTCACCTCTTCAAGGGTTTGTCCACTTCTAGGGTCTGCCTCTTAAAGGGCCAGTCCGCAAAACATGTCACATGTTCAAGTGGCTTTCCACTTCATAAGCCACATTGACATTTCCAAAGGTCTGTCCATTCCCAGGGTTGTCTCTTAGAAGGCCACCCACACACAATAATGCATCTTTAAGGACTGTCCACTTCCATGGTCATCCTCTTCATAGGCCAGTCACCTTAAAGTATTGCCAATTTTAAAGGTCCGTAAGCTTCCCAGGTCCACCTCTTAAAGGGCCAGTACACTTAAAATGCTGTTGTTTCGAGGGTTTGTACACAACCCTGGTCAACCTCTTAAAGGACATAATTCCCTAAATTTGTCACCTCTTCAAGGGTTTGTCCACTTCTAGGGTCTGCCTCTTAAAGGGCCAGTCCGCAAAACATGTCACATGTTCAAGTGGCTTTCCACTTCATAAGCCACATTGACATTTCCAAAGGTCTGTCCATTCCCAGGGTTGTCTCTTAGAAGGCCACCCACACACAATAATGCATCTTTAAGGACTGTCCACTTCCATGGTCATCCTCTTCATAGGCCAGTCACCTTAAAGTATTGCCAATTTTAAAGGTCCGTAAGCTTCCCAGGTCCACCTCTTAAAGGGCCAGTACACTTAAAATGCTGTTGTTTCGAGGGTTTGTACACAACCCTGGTCAACCTCTTAAAGGACATAATTCCCTAAATTTGTCACCTCTTCAAGGGTTTGTCCACTTCTACGGTCTGCCTCTTAAAGGGCCAGTCTGCAAAACATGTCACATGTTCAAGTGGCTTTCCACTTCATAAGCCACATTGACATTTCCAAAGGTCTGTCCATTCCCAGGGTTGTCTCTTAGAAGGCCACCCACACACAATAATGCATCTTTAAGGACTGTCCACTTCCATGGTCATCCTCTTCATAGGCCAGTCACCTTAAAGTATTGCCAATTTTAAAGGTCCGTAAGCTTCCCAGGTCCACCTCTTAAAGGGCCAGTACACTTAAAATGCTGTTGTTTCGAGGGTTTGTACACAACCCTGGTCAACCTCTTAAAGGACATAATTCCCTAAATTTGTCACCTCTTCAAGGGTTTGTCCACTTCTAGGGTCTGCCTCTTAAAGGGCCAGTCCGCAAAACATGTCACATGTTCAAGTGGCTTTCCACTTCATAAGCCACATTGACATTTCCAAAGGTCTGTCCATTCCCAGGGTTGTCTCTTAGAAGGCCACCCACACACAATAATGCATCTTTAAGGACTGTCCACTTCCATGGTCATCCTCTTCATAGGCCAGTCACCTTAAAGTATTGCCAATTTTAAAGGTCCGTAAGCTTCCCAGGTCCACCTCTTAAAGGGCCAGTACACTTAAAATGCTGTTGTTTCGAGGGTTTGTACACAACCCTGGTCAACCTCTTAAAGGACATAATTCCCTAAATTTGCCACCTCTTCAAGGGTTTGTCCACTTCTAGGGTCTGCCTCTTAAAGGGCCAGTCCGCAAAACATGTCACATGTTCAAGTGGCTTTCCACTTCATAAGCCACATTGACATTTCCAAAGGTCTGTCCATTCCCAGGGTTGTCTCTTAGAAGGCCACCCACACACAATAATGCATCTTTAAGGACTGTCCACTTCCATGGTCATCCTCTTCATAGGCCAGTCACCTTAAAGTATGGCCAATTTTAAAGGTCCGTAAGCTTCCCGGGTCCACCTCTTAAAGGGCCAGTACACTTAAAATGCTGTTGTTTCGAGGGTTTGTACACAACCCTGGTCAACCTCTTAAAGGACATAATTCCCTAAATTTGTCACCTCTTCAAGGGTTTGTCCACTTCTAGGGTCTGCCTCTTAAAGGGCCAGTCCGCAAAACATGTCACATGTTCAAGTGGCTTTCCACTTCATAAGCCACATTGACATTTCCAAAGGTCTGTCCATTCCCAGGGTTGTCTCTTAGAAGGCCACCCACACACAATAATGCATCTTTAAGGAGTGTCCACTTCCATGGTCATCCTCTTCATAGGCCAGTCACCTTAAAGTATTGCCAATTTTAAAGGTCCGTAAGCTTCCCAGGTCCACCTCTTAAAGGGCCAGTACACTTAAAATGCTGTTGTTTCGAGGGTTTGTACACAACCCTGGTCAACCTCTTAAAGGACATAATTCCCTAAATTTGTCACCTCTTCAAGGGTTTGTCCACTTCTAGGGTCTGCCTCTTAAAGGGCCAGTCCGCAAAACATGTCACATGTTCAAGTGGCTTCCCACTTCATAAGCCACATTGACATTTCCAAAGGTCTGTCCATTCCCAGGGTTGTCTCTTAGAAGGCCACCCACACACAATAATGCATCTTTAAGGACTGTCCACTTCCATGGTCATCCTCTTCATAGGCCAGTCACCTTAAAGTATTGCCAATTTTAAAGGTCCGTAAGCTTCCCAGGTCCACCTCTTAAAGGGCCAGTACACTTAAAATGCTGTTGTTTCGAGGGTTTGTACACAACCCTGGTCAACCTCTTAAAGGACATAATTCCCTAAATTTGCCACCTCTTCAAGGGTTTGTCCACTTCTAGGGTCTGCCTCTTAAAGGGCCAGTCCGCAAAACATGTCACATGTTCAAGTGGCTTTCCACTTCATAAGCCACATTGACATTTCCAAAGGTCTGTCCATTCCCAGGGTTGTCTCTTAGAAGGCCACCCACACACAATAATGCATCTTTAAGGACTGTCCACTTCCATGGTCATCCTCTTCATAGGCCAGTCACCTTAAAGTGTTGCCAATTTTAAAGGTCCGTAAGCTTCCCAGGTCCACCTCTTAAAGGGCCAGTACACTTAAAATGCTGTTGTTTCGAGGGTTTGTACACAACCCTGGTCAACCTCTTAAAGGACATAATTCCCTAAATTTGCCACCTCTTCAAGGGTTTGTCCACTTCTAGGGTCTGCCTCTTAAAGGGCCAGTCCGCAAAACATGTCACATGTTCAAGTGGCTTTCCACTTCATAAGCCACATTGACATTTCCAAAGGTCTGTCCATTCCCAGGGTTGTCTCTTAGAAGGCCACCCACACACAATAATGCATCTTTAAGGACTGTCCACTTCCATGGTCATCCTCTTCATAGGCCAGTCACCTTAAAGTATGGCCAATTTTAAAGGTCCGTAAGCTTCCCGGGTCCACCTCTTAAAGGGCCAGTACACTTAAAATGCTGTTGTTTCGAGGGTTTGTACACAACCCTGGTCAACCTCTTAAAGGACATAATTCCCTAAATTTGTCACCTCTTCAAGGGTTTGTCCACTTCTAGGGTCTGCCTCTTAAAGGGCCAGTCCGCAAAACATGTCACATGTTCAAGTGGCTTTCCACTTCATAAGCCACATTGACATTTCCAAAGGTCTGTCCATTCCCAGGGTTGTCTCTTAGAAGGCCACCCACACACAATAATGCATCTTTAAGGACTGTCCACTTCCATGGTCATCCTCTTCATAGGCCAGTCACCTTAAAGTATTGCCAATTTTAAAGGTCCGTAAGCTTCCCAGGTCCACCTCTTAAAGGGCCAGTACACTTAAAATGCTGTTGTTTCGAGGGTTTGTACACAACCCTGGTCAACCTCTTAAAGGACATAATTCCCTAAATTTGTCACCTCTTCAAGGGTTTGTCCACTTCTAGGGTCTGCCTCTTAAAGGGCCAGTCCGCAAAACATGTCACATGTTCAAGTGGCTTTCCACTTCATAAGCCACATTGACATTTCCAAAGGTCTGTCCATTCCCAGGGTTGTCTCTTAGAAGGCCACCCACACACAATAATGCATCTTTAAGGACTGTCCACTTCCATGGTCATCCTCTTCATAGGCCAGTCACCTTAAAGTATTGCCAATTTTAAAGGTCCGTAAGCTTCCCAGGTCCACCTCTTAAAGGGCCAGTACACTTAAAATGCTGTTGTTTCGAGGGTTTGTACACAACCCTGGTCAACCTCTTAAAGGACATAATTCCCTAAATTTGCCACCTCTTCAAGGGTTTGTCCACTTCTAGGGTCTGCCTCTTAAAGGGCCAGTCCGCAAAACATGTCACATGTTCAAGTGGCTTTCCACTTCATAAGCCACATTGACATTTCCAAAGGTCTGTCCATTCCCAGGGTTGTCTCTTAGAAGGCCACCCACACACAATAATGCATCTTTAAGGACTGTCCACTTCCATGGTCATCCTCTTCATAGGCCAGTCACCTTAAAGTATTGCCAATTTTAAAGGTCCGTAAGCTTCCCAGGTCCACCTCTTAAAGGGCCAGTACACTTAAAATGCTGTTGTTTCGAGGGTTTGTACACAACCCTGGTCAACCTCTTAAAGGACATAATTCCCTAAATTTGTCACCTCTTCAAGGGTTTGTCCACTTCTAGGGTCTGCCTCTTAAAGGGCCAGTCCGCAAAACATGTCACATGTTCAAGTGGATTTCCACTTCATAAGCCACATTGACATTTCCAAAGGTCTGTCCATTCCCAGGGTTGTCTCTTAGAAGGCCACCCACACACAATAATGCATCTTTAAGGACTGTCCACTTCCATGGTCATCCTCTTCATAGGCCAGTCACCTTAAAGTATTGCCAATTTTAAAGGTCCGTAAGCTTCCCAGGTCCACCTCTTAAAGGGCCAGTACACTTAAAATGCTGTTGTTTCGAGGGTTTGTACACAACCCTGGTCAACCTCTTAAAGGACATAATTCCCTAAATTTGTCACCTCTTCAAGGGTTTGTCCACTTCTAGGGTCTGCCTCTTAAAGGGCCAGTCCGCAAAACATGTCACATGTTCAAGTGGCTTTCCACTTCATAAGCCACATTGACATTTCCAAAGGTCTGTCCATTCCCAGGGTTGTCTCTTAGAAGGCCACCCACACACAATAATGCATCTTTAAGGACTGTCCACTTCCATGGTCATCCTCTTCATAGGCCAGTCACCTTAAAGTATTGCCAATTTTAAAGGTCCGTAAGCTTCCCAGGTCCACCTCTTAAAGGGCCAGTACACTTAAAATGCTGTTGTTTCGAGGGTTTGTACACAACCCTGGTCAACCTCTTAAAGGACATAATTCCCTAAATTTGTCACCTCTTCAAGGGTTTGTCCACTTCTAGGGTCTGCCTCTTAAAGGGCCAGTCCGCAAAACATGTCACATGTTCAAGTGGCTTTCCACTTCATAAGCCACATTGACATTTCCAAAGGTCTGTCCATTCCCAGGGTTGTCTCTTAGAAGGCCACCCACACACAATAATGCATCTTTAAGGACTGTCCACTTCCATGGTCATCCTCTTCATAGGCCAGTCACCTTAAAGTATTGCCAATTTTAAAGGTCCGTAAGCTTCCCAGGTCCACCTCTTAAAGGGCCAGTACACTTAAAATGCTGTTGTTTCGAGGGTTTGTACACAACCCTGGTCAACCTCTTAAAGGACATAATTCCCTAAATTTGCCACCTCTTCAAGGGTTTGTCCACTTCTAGGGTCTGCCTCTTAAAGGGCCAGTCCGCAAAACATGTCACATGTTCAAGTGGCTTTCCACTTCATAAGCCACATTGACATTTCCAAAGGTCTGTCCATTCCCAGGGTTGTCTCTTAGAAGGCCACCCACACACAATAATGCATCTTTAAGGACTGTCCACTTCCATGGTCATCCTCTTCATAGGCCAGTCACCTTAAAGTATGGCCAATTTTAAAGGTCCGTAAGCTTCCCGGGTCCACCTCTTAAAGGGCCAGTACACTTAAAATGCTGTTGTTTCGAGGGTTTGTACACAACCCTGGTCAACCTCTTAAAGGACATAATTCCCTAAATTTGTCACCTCTTCAAGGGTTTGTCCACTTCTAGGGTCTGCCTCTTAAAGGGCCAGTCCGCAAAACATGTCACATGTTCAAGTGGCTTTCCACTTCATAAGCCACATTGACATTTCCAAAGGTCTGTCCATTCCCAGGGTTGTCTCTTAGAAGGCCACCCACACACAATAATGCATCTTTAAGGAGTGTCCACTTCCATGGTCATCCTCTTCATAGGCCAGTCACCTTAAAGTATTGCCAATTTTAAAGGTCCGTAAGCTTCCCAGGTCCACCTCTTAAAGGGCCAGTACACTTAAAATGCTGTTGTTTCGAGGGTTTGTACACAACCCTGGTCAACCTCTTAAAGGACATAATTCCCTAAATTTGTCACCTCTTCAAGGGTTTGTCCACTTCTAGGGTCTGCCTCTTAAAGGGCCAGTCCGCAAAACATGTCACATGTTCAAGTGGCTTCCCACTTCATAAGCCACATTGACATTTCCAAAGGTCTGTCCATTCCCAGGGTTGTCTCTTAGAAGGCCACCCACACACAATAATGCATCTTTAAGGACTGTCCACTTCCATGGTCATCCTCTTCATAGGCCAGTCACCTTAAAGTATTGCCAATTTTAAAGGTCCGTAAGCTTCCCAGGTCCACCTCTTAAAGGGCCAGTACACTTAAAATGCTGTTGTTTCGAGGGTTTGTACACAACCCTGGTCAACCTCTTAAAGGACATAATTCCCTAAATTTGCCACCTCTTCAAGGGTTTGTCCACTTCTAGGGTCTGCCTCTTAAAGGGCCAGTCCGCAAAACATGTCACATGTTCAAGTGGCTTTCCACTTCATAAGCCACATTGACATTTCCAAAGGTCTGTCCATTCCCAGGGTTGTCTCTTAGAAGGCCACCCACACACAATAATGCATCTTTAAGGACTGTCCACTTCCATGGTCATCCTCTTCATAGGCCAGTCACCTTAAAGTATTGCCAATTTTAAAGGTCCGTAAGCTTCCCAGGTCCACCTCTTAAAGGGCCAGTACACTTAAAATGCTGTTGTTTCGAGGGTTTGTACACAACCCTGGTCAACCTCTTAAAGGACATAATTCCCTAAATTTGTCACCTCTTCAAGGGTTTGTCCACTTCTAGGGTCTGCCTCTTAAAGGGCCAGTCCGCAAAACATGTCACATGTTCAAGTGGCTTTCCACTTCATAAGCCACATTGACATTTCCAAAGGTCTGTCCATTCCCAGGGTTGTCTCTTAGAAGGCCACCCACACACAATAATGCATCTTTAAGGACTGTCCACTTCCATGGTCATCCTCTTCATAGGCCAGTCACCTTAAAGTATTGCCAATTTTAAAGGTCCGTAAGCTTCCCAGGTCCACCTCTTAAAGGGCCAGTACACTTAAAATGCTGTTGTTTCGAGGGTTTGTACACAACCCTGGTCAACCTCTTAAAGGACATAATTCCCTAAATTTGCCACCTCTTCAAGGGTTTGTCCACTTCTAGGGTCTGCCTCTTAAAGGGCCAGTCCGCAAAACATGTCACATGTTCAAGTGGCTTTCCACTTCATAAGCCACATTGACATTTCCAAAGGTCTGTCCATTCCCAGGGTTGTCTCTTAGAAGGCCACCCACACACAATAATGCATCTTTAAGGACTGTCCACTTCCATGGTCATCCTCTTCATAGGCCAGTCACCTTAAAGTATGGCCAATTTTAAAGGTCCGTAAGCTTCCCGGGTCCACCTCTTAAAGGGCCAGTACACTTAAAATGCTGTTGTTTCGAGGGTTTGTACACAACCCTGGTCAACCTCTTAAAGGACATAATTCCCTAAATTTGTCACCTCTTCAAGGGTTTGTCCACTTCTAGGGTCTGCCTCTTAAAGGGCCAGTCCGCAAAACATGTCACATGTTCAAGTGGCTTTCCACTTCATAAGCCACATTGACATTTCCAAAGGTCTGTCCATTCCCAGGGTTGTCTCTTAGAAGGCCACCCACACACAATAATGCATCTTTAAGGACTGTCCACTTCCATGGTCATCCTCTTCATAGGCCAGTCACCTTAAAGTATTGCCAATTTTAAAGGTCCGTAAGCTTCCCAGGTCCACCTCTTAAAGGGCCAGTACACTTAAAATGCTGTTGTTTCGAGGGTTTGTACACAACCCTGGTCAACCTCTTAAAGGACATAATTCCCTAAATTTGTCACCTCTTCAAGGGTTTGTCCACTTCTAGGGTCTGCCTCTTAAAGGGCCAGTCCGCAAAACATGTCACATGTTCAAGTGGATTTCCACTTCATAAGCCACATTGACATTTCCAAAGGTCTGTCCATTCCCAGGGTTGTCTCTTAGAAGGCCACCCACACACAATAATGCATCTTTAAGGACTGTCCACTTCCATGGTCATCCTCTTCATAGGCCAGTCACCTTAAAGTATTGCCAATTTTAAAGGTCCGTAAGCTTCCCAGGTCCACCTCTTAAAGGGCCAGTACACTTAAAATGCTGTTGTTTCGAGGGTTTGTACACAACCCTGGTCAACCTCTTAAAGGACATAATTCCCTAAATTTGTCACCTCTTCAAGGGTTTGTCCACTTCTAGGGTCTGCCTCTTAAAGGGCCAGTCCGCAAAACATGTCACATGTTCAAGTGGCTTTCCACTTCATAAGCCACATTGACATTTCCAAAGGTCTGTCCATTCCCAGGGTTGTCTCTTAGAAGGCCACCCACACACAATAATGCATCTTTAAGGACTGTCCACTTCCATGGTCATCCTCTTCATAGGCCAGTCACCTTAAAGTATTGCCAATTTTAAAGGTCCGTAAGCTTCCCAGGTCCACCTCTTAAAGGGCCAGTACACTTAAAATGCTGTTGTTTCGAGGGTTTGTACACAACCCTGGTCAACCTCTTAAAGGACATAATTCCCTAAATTTGTCACCTCTTCAAGGGTTTGTCCACTTCTAGGGTCTGCCTCTTAAAGGGCCAGTCCGCAAAACATGTCACATGTTCAAGTGGCTTTCCACTTCATAAGCCACATTGACATTTCCAAAGGTCTGTCCATTCCCAGGGTTGTCTCTTAGAAGGCCACCCACACACAATAATGCATCTTTAAGGACTGTCCACTTCCATGGTCATCCTCTTCATAGGCCAGTCACCTTAAAGTATTGCCAATTTTAAAGGTCCGTAAGCTTCCCAGGTCCACCTCTTAAAGGGCCAGTACACTTAAAATGCTGTTGTTTCGAGGGTTTGTACACAACCCTGGTCAACCTCTTAAAGGACATAATTCCCTAAATTTGCCACCTCTTCAAGGGTTTGTCCACTTCTAGGGTCTGCCTCTTAAAGGGCCAGTCCGCAAAACATGTCACATGTTCAAGTGGCTTTCCACTTCATAAGCCACATTGACATTTCCAAAGGTCTGTCCATTCCCAGGGTTGTCTCTTAGAAGGCCACCCACACACAATAATGCATCTTTAAGGACTGTCCACTTCCATGGTCATCCTCTTCATAGGCCAGTCACCTTAAAGTATGGCCAATTTTAAAGGTCCGTAAGCTTCCCGGGTCCACCTCTTAAAGGGCCAGTACACTTAAAATGCTGTTGTTTCGAGGGTTTGTACACAACCCTGGTCAACCTCTTAAAGGACATAATTCCCTAAATTTGTCACCTCTTCAAGGGTTTGTCCACTTCTAGGGTCTGCCTCTTAAAGGGCCAGTCCGCAAAACATGTCACATGTTCAAGTGGCTTTCCACTTCATAAGCCACATTGACATTTCCAAAGGTCTGTCCATTCCCAGGGTTGTCTCTTAGAAGGCCACCCACACACAATAATGCATCTTTAAGGAGTGTCCACTTCCATGGTCATCCTCTTCATAGGCCAGTCACCTTAAAGTATTGCCAATTTTAAAGGTCCGTAAGCTTCCCAGGTCCACCTCTTAAAGGGCCAGTACACTTAAAATGCTGTTGTTTCGAGGGTTTGTACACAACCCTGGTCAACCTCTTAAAGGACATAATTCCCTAAATTTGTCACCTCTTCAAGGGTTTGTCCACTTCTAGGGTCTGCCTCTTAAAGGGCCAGTCCGCAAAACATGTCACATGTTCAAGTGGCTTTCCACTTCATAAGCCACATTGACATTTCCAAAGGTCTGTCCATTCCCAGGGTTGTCTCTTAGAAGGCCACCCACACACAATAATGCATCTTTAAGGAGTGTCCACTTCCATGGTCATCCTCTTCATAGGCCAGTCACCTTAAAGTATTGCCAATTTTAAAGGTCCGTAAGCTTCCCAGGTCCACCTCTTAAAGGGCCAGTACACTTAAAATGCTGTTGTTTCGAGGGTTTGTACACAACCCTGGTCAACCTCTTAAAGGACATAATTCCCTAAATTTGTCACCTCTTCAAGGGTTTGTCCACTTCTAGGGTCTGCCTCTTAAAGGGCCAGTCCGCAAAACATGTCACATGTTCAAGTGGCTTCCCACTTCATAAGCCACATTGACATTTCCAAAGGTCTGTCCATTCCCAGGGTTGTCTCTTAGAAGGCCACCCACACACAATAATGCATCTTTAAGGACTGTCCACTTCCATGGTCATCCTCTTCATAGGCCAGTCACCTTAAAGTATTGCCAATTTTAAAGGTCCGTAAGCTTCCCAGGTCCACCTCTTAAAGGGCCAGTACACTTAAAATGCTGTTGTTTCGAGGGTTTGTACACAACCCTGGTCAACCTCTTAAAGGACATAATTCCCTAAATTTGCCACCTCTTCAAGGGTTTGTCCACTTCTAGGGTCTGCCTCTTAAAGGGCCAGTCCGCAAAACATGTCACATGTTCAAGTGGCTTTCCACTTCATAAGCCACATTGACATTTCCAAAGGTCTGTCCATTCCCAGGGTTGTCTCTTAGAAGGCCACCCACACACAATAATGCATCTTTAAGGACTGTCCACTTCCATGGTCATCCTCTTCATAGGCCAGTCACCTTAAAGTATTGCCAATTTTAAAGGTCCGTAAGCTTCCCAGGTCCACCTCTTAAAGGGCCAGTACACTTAAAATGCTGTTGTTTCGAGGGTTTGTACACAACCCTGGTCAACCTCTTAAAGGACATAATTCCCTAAATTTGCCACCTCTTCAAGGGTTTGTCCACTTCTAGGGTCTGCCTCTTAAAGGGCCAGTCCGCAAAACATGTCACATGTTCAAGTGGCTTTCCACTTCATAAGCCACATTGACATTTCCAAAGGTCTGTCCATTCCCAGGGTTGTCTCTTAGAAGGCCACCCACACACAATAATGCATCTTTAAGGACTGTCCACTTCCATGGTCATCCTCTTCATAGGCCAGTCACCTTAAAGTATGGCCAATTTTAAAGGTCCGTAAGCTTCCCGGGTCCACCTCTTAAAGGGCCAGTACACTTAAAATGCTGTTGTTTCGAGGGTTTGTACACAACCCTGGTCAACCTCTTAAAGGACATAATTCCCTAAATTTGTCACCTCTTCAAGGGTTTGTCCACTTCTAGGGTCTGCCTCTTAAAGGGCCAGTCCGCAAAACATGTCACATGTTCAAGTGGCTTTCCACTTCATAAGCCACATTGACATTTCCAAAGGTCTGTCCATTCCCAGGGTTGTCTCTTAGAAGGCCACCCACACACAATAATGCATCTTTAAGGACTGTCCACTTCCATGGTCATCCTCTTCATAGGCCAGTCACCTTAAAGTATTGCCAATTTTAAAGGTCCGTAAGCTTCCCGGGTCCACCTCTTAAAGGGCCAGTACACTTAAAATGCTGTTGTTTCGAGGGTTTGTACACAACCCTGGTCAACCTCTTAAAGGACATAATTCCCTAAATTTGTCACCTCTTCAAGGGTTTGTCCACTTCTAGGGTCTGCCTCTTAAAGGGCCAGTCCGCAAAACATGTCACATGTTCAAGTGGCTTTCCACTTCATAAGCCACATTGACATTTCCAAAGGTCTGTCCATTCCCAGGGTTGTCTCTTAGAAGGCCACCCACACACAATAATGCATCTTTAAGGACTGTCCACTTCCATGGTCATCCTCTTCATAGGCCAGTCACCTTAAAGTATTGCCAATTTTAAAGGTCCGTAAGCTTCCCAGGTCCACCTCTTAAAGGGCCAGTACACTTAAAATGCTGTTGTTTCGAGGGTTTGTACACAACCCTGGTCAACCTCTTAAAGGACATAATTCCCTAAATTTGTCACCTCTTCAAGGGTTTGTCCACTTCTAGGGTCTGCCTCTTAAAGGGCCAGTCCGCAAAACATGTCACATGTTCAAGTGGCTTTCCACTTCATAAGCCACATTGACATTTCCAAAGGTCTGTCCATTCCCAGGGTTGTCTCTTAGAAGGCCACCCACACACAATAATGCATCTTTAAGGACTGTCCACTTCCATGGTCATCCTCTTCATAGGCCAGTCACCTTAAAGTATTGCCAATTTTAAAGGTCCGTAAGCTTCCCAGGTCCACCTCTTAAAGGGCCAGTACACTTAAAATGCTGTTGTTTCGAGGGTTTGTACACAACCCTGGTCAACCTCTTAAAGGACATAATTCCCTAAATTTGCCACCTCTTCAAGGGTTTGTCCACTTCTAGGGTCTGCCTCTTAAAGGGCCAGTCCGCAAAACATGTCACATGTTCAAGTGGCTTTCCACTTCATAAGCCACATTGACATTTCCAAAGGTCTGTCCATTCCCAGGGTTGTCTCTTAGAAGGCCACCCACACACAATAATGCATCTTTAAGGACTGTCCACTTCCATGGTCATCCTCTTCATAGGCCAGTCACCTTAAAGTATTGCCAATTTTAAAGGTCCGTAAGCTTCCCAGGTCCACCTCTTAAAGGGCCAGTACACTTAAAATGCTGTTGTTTCGAGGGTTTGTACACAACCCTGGTCAACCTCTTAAAGGACATAATTCCCTAAATTTGCCACCTCTTCAAGGGTTTGTCCACTTCTAGGGTCTGCCTCTTAAAGGGCCAGTCCGCAAAACATGTCACATGTTCAAGTGGCTTTCCACTTCATAAGCCACATTGACATTTCCAAAGGTCTGTCCATTCCCAGGGTTGTCTCTTAGAAGGCCACCCACACACAATAATGCATCTTTAAGGACTGTCCACTTCCATGGTCATCCTCTTCATAGGCCAGTCACCTTAAAGTATTGCCAATTTTAAAGGTCCGTAAGCTTCCCAGGTCCACCTCTTAAAGGGCCAGTACACTTAAAATGCTGTTGTTTCGAGGGTTTGTACACAACCCTGGTCAACCTCTTAAAGGACATAATTCCCTAAATTTGTCACCTCTTCAAGGGTTTGTCCACTTCTAGGGTCTGCCTCTTAAAGGGCCAGTCCGCAAAACATGTCACATGTTCAAGTGGCTTTCCACTTCATAAGCCACATTGACATTTCCAAAGGTCTGTCCATTCCCAGGGTTGTCTCTTAGAAGGCCACCCACACACAATAATGCATCTTTAAGGACTGTCCACTTCCATGGTCATCCTCTTCATAGGCCAGTCACCTTAAAGTATTGCCAATTTTAAAGGTCCGTAAGCTTCCCAGGTCCACCTCTTAAAGGGCCAGTACACTTAAAATGCTGTTGTTTCGAGGGTTTGTACACAACCCTGGTCAACCTCTTAAAGGACATAATTCCCTAAATTTGCCACCTCTTCAAGGGTTTGTCCACTTCTAGGGTCTGCCTCTTAAAGGGCCAGTCCGCAAAACATGTCACATGTTCAAGTGGCTTTCCACTTCATAAGCCACATTGACATTTCCAAAGGTCTGTCCATTCCCAGGGTTGTCTCTTAGAAGGCCACCCACACACAATAATGCATCTTTAAGGACTGTCCACTTCCATGGTCATCCTCTTCATAGGCCAGTCACCTTAAAGTATGGCCAATTTTAAAGGTCCGTAAGCTTCCCGGGTCCACCTCTTAAAGGGCCAGTACACTTAAAATGCTGTTGTTTCGAGGGTTTGTACACAACCCTGGTCAACCTCTTAAAGGACATAATTCCCTAAATTTGTCACCTCTTCAAGGGTTTGTCCACTTCTAGGGTCTGCCTCTTAAAGGGCCAGTCCGCAAAACATGTCACATGTTCAAGTGGCTTTCCACTTCATAAGCCACATTGACATTTCCAAAGGTCTGTCCATTCCCAGGGTTGTCTCTTAGAAGGCCACCCACACACAATAATGCATCTTTAAGGAGTGTCCACTTCCATGGTCATCCTCTTCATAGGCCAGTCACCTTAAAGTATTGCCAATTTTAAAGGTCCGTAAGCTTCCCAGGTCCACCTCTTAAAGGGCCAGTACACTTAAAATGCTGTTGTTTCGAGGGTTTGTACACAACCCTGGTCAACCTCTTAAAGGACATAATTCCCTAAATTTGTCACCTCTTCAAGGGTTTGTCCACTTCTAGGGTCTGCCTCTTAAAGGGCCAGTCCGCAAAACATGTCACATGTTCAAGTGGCTTCCCACTTCATAAGCCACATTGACATTTCCAAAGGTCTGTCCATTCCCAGGGTTGTCTCTTAGAAGGCCACCCACACACAATAATGCATCTTTAAGGACTGTCCACTTCCATGGTCATCCTCTTCATAGGCCAGTCACCTTAAAGTATTGCCAATTTTAAAGGTCCGTAAGCTTCCCAGGTCCACCTCTTAAAGGGCCAGTACACTTAAAATGCTGTTGTTTCGAGGGTTTGTACACAACCCTGGTCAACCTCTTAAAGGACATAATTCCCTAAATTTGCCACCTCTTCAAGGGTTTGTCCACTTCTAGGGTCTGCCTCTTAAAGGGCCAGTCCGCAAAACATGTCACATGTTCAAGTGGCTTTCCACTTCATAAGCCACATTGACATTTCCAAAGGTCTGTCCATTCCCAGGGTTGTCTCTTAGAAGGCCACCCACACACAATAATGCATCTTTAAGGACTGTCCACTTCCATGGTCATCCTCTTCATAGGCCAGTCACCTTAAAGTATGGCCAATTTTAAAGGTCCGTAAGCTTCCCGGGTCCACCTCTTAAAGGGCCAGTACACTTAAAATGCTGTTGTTTCGAGGGTTTGTACACAACCCTGGTCAACCTCTTAAAGGACATAATTCCCTAAATTTGTCACCTCTTCAAGGGTTTGTCCACTTCTAGGGTCTGCCTCTTAAAGGGCCAGTCCGCAAAACATGTCACATGTTCAAGTGGCTTTCCACTTCATAAGCCACATTGACATTTCCAAAGGTCTGTCCATTCCCAGGGTTGTCTCTTAGAAGGCCACCCACACACAATAATGCATCTTTAAGGACTGTCCACTTCCATGGTCATCCTCTTCATAGGCCAGTCACCTTAAAGTATTGCCAATTTTAAAGGTCCGTAAGCTTCCCAGGTCCACCTCTTAAAGGGCCAGTACACTTAAAATGCTGTTGTTTCGAGGGTTTGTACACAACCCTGGTCAACCTCTTAAAGGACATAATTCCCTAAATTTGTCACCTCTTCAAGGGTTTGTCCACTTCTAGGGTCTGCCTCTTAAAGGGCCAGTCCGCAAAACATGTCACATGTTCAAGTGGCTTTCCACTTCATAAGCCACATTGACATTTCCAAAGGTCTGTCCATTCCCAGGGTTGTCTCTTAGAAGGCCACCCACACACAATAATGCATCTTTAAGGACTGTCCACTTCCATGGTCATCCTCTTCATAGGCCAGTCA
Source organism: Eleutherodactylus coqui (assembly GCF_035609145.1). Lineage (NCBI taxonomy): Eukaryota > Metazoa > Chordata > Amphibia > Anura > Eleutherodactylidae > Eleutherodactylus > Eleutherodactylus coqui. The sequence continues at coordinate 36,821 of NW_027102380.1, forward strand.
CCTTAAAGTATTGCCAATTTTAAAGGTCCGTAAGCTTCCCAGGTCCACCTCTTAAAGGGCCAGTACACTTAAAATGCTGTTGTTTCGAGGGTTTGTACACAACCCTGGTCAACCTCTTAAAGGACATAATTCCCTAAATTTGCCACCTCTTCAAGGGTTTGTCCACTTCTAGGGTCTGCCTCTTAAAGGGCCAGTCCGCAAAACATGTCACATGTTCAAGTGGCTTTCCACTTCATAAGCCACATTGACATTTCCAAAGGTCTGTCCATTCCCAGGGTTGTCTCTTAGAAGGCCACCCACACACAATAATGCATCTTTAAGGACTGTCCACTTCCATGGTCATCCTCTTCATAGGCCAGTCACCTTAAAGTATTGCCAATTTTAAAGGTCCGTAAGCTTCCCAGGTCCACCTCTTAAAGGGCCAGTACACTTAAAATGCTGTTGTTTCGAGGGTTTGTACACAACCCTGGTCAACCTCTTAAAGGACATAATTCCCTAAATTTGCCACCTCTTCAAGGGTTTGTCCACTTCTAGGGTCTGCCTCTTAAAGGGCCAGTCCGCAAAACATGTCACATGTTCAAGTGGCTTTCCACTTCATAAGCCACATTGACATTTCCAAAGGTCTGTCCATTCCCAGGGTTGTCTCTTAGAAGGCCACCCACACACAATAATGCATCTTTAAGGACTGTCCACTTCCATGGTCATCCTCTTCATAGGCCAGTCACCTTAAAGTATTGCCAATTTTAAAGGTCCGTAAGCTTCCCAGGTCCACCTCTTAAAGGGCCAGTACACTTAAAATGCTGTTGTTTCGAGGGTTTGTACACAACCCTGGTCAACCTCTTAAATGACATAATTCCCTAAATTTGTCACCTCTTCAAGGGTTTGTCCACTTCTAGGGTCTGCCTCTTAAAGGGCCAGTCCGCAAAACATGTCACATGTTCAAGTGGCTTTCCACTTCATAAGCCACATTGACATTTCCAAAGGTCTGTCCATTCCCAGGGTTGTCTCTTAGAAGGCCACCCACACACAATAATGCATCTTTAAGGACTGTCCACTTCCATGGTCATCCTCTTCATAGGCCAGTCACCTTAAAGTATTGCCAATTTTAAAGGTCCGTAAGCTTCCCAGGTCCACCTCTTAAAGGGCCAGTACACTTAAAATGCTGTTGTTTCGAGGGTTTGTACACAACCCTGGTCAACCTCTTAAAGGACATAATTCCCTAAATTTGCCACCTCTTCAAGGGTTTGTCCACTTCTAGGGTCTGCCTCTTAAAGGGCCAGTCCGCAAAACATGTCACATGTTCAAGTGGCTTTCCACTTCATAAGCCACATTGACATTTCCAAAGGTCTGTCCATTCCCAGGGTTGTCTCTTAGAAGGCCACCCACACACAATAATGCATCTTTAAGGACTGTCCACTTCCATGGTCATCCTCTTCATAGGCCAGTCACCTTAAAGTATTGCCAATTTTAAAGGTCCGTAAGCTTCCCAGGTCCACCTCTTAAAGGGCCAGTACACTTAAAATGCTGTTGTTTCGAGGGTTTGTACACAACCCTGGTCAACCTCTTAAAGGACATAATTCCCTAAATTTGTCACCTCTTCAAGGGTTTGTCCACTTCTAGGGTCTGCCTCTTAAAGGGCCAGTCCGCAAAACATGTCACATGTTCAAGTGGCTTTCCACTTCATAAGCCACATTGACATTTCCAAAGGTCTGTCCATTCCCAGGGTTGTCTCTTAGAAGGCCACCCACACACAATAATGCATCTTTAAGGACTGTCCACTTCCATGGTCATCCTCTTCATAGGCCAGTCACCTTAAAGTATTGCCAATTTTAAAGGTCCGTAAGCTTCCCAGGTCCACCTCTTAAAGGGCCAGTACACTTAAAATGCTGTTGTTTCGAGGGTTTGTACACAACCCTGGTCAACCTCTTAAAGGACATAATTCCCTAAATTTGTCACCTCTTCAAGGGTTTGTCCACTTCTAGGGTCTGCCTCTTAAAGGGCCAGTCCGCAAAACATGTCACATGTTCAAGTGGCTTTCCACTTCATAAGCCACATTGACATTTCCAAAGGTCTGTCCATTCCCAGGGTTGTCTCTTAGAAGGCCACCCACACACAATAATGCATCTTTAAGGACTGTCCACTTCCATGGTCATCCTCTTCATAGGCCAGTCACCTTAAAGTATTGCCAATTTTAAAGGTCCGTAAGCTTCCCAGGTCCACCTCTTAAAGGGCCAGTACACTTAAAATGCTGTTGTTTCGAGGGTTTGTACACAACCCTGGTCAACCTCTTAAAGGACATAATTCCCTAAATTTGCCACCTCTTCAAGGGTTTGTCCACTTCTAGGGTCTGCCTCTTAAAGGGCCAGTCCGCAAAACATGTCACATGTTCAAGTGGCTTTCCACTTCATAAGCCACATTGACATTTCCAAAGGTCTGTCCATTCCCAGGGTTGTCTCTTAGAAGGCCACCCACACACAATAATGCATCTTTAAGGACTGTCCACTTCCATGGTCATCCTCTTCATAGGCCAGTCACCTTAAAGTATGGCCAATTTTAAAGGTCCGTAAGCTTCCCGGGTCCACCTCTTAAAGGGCCAGTACACTTAAAATGCTGTTGTTTCGAGGGTTTGTACACAACCCTGGTCAACCTCTTAAAGGACATAATTCCCTAAATTTGTCACCTCTTCAAGGGTTTGTCCACTTCTAGGGTCTGCCTCTTAAAGGGCCAGTCCGCAAAACATGTCACATGTTCAAGTGGCTTTCCACTTCATAAGCCACATTGACATTTCCAAAGGTCTGTCCATTCCCAGGGTTGTCTCTTAGAAGGCCACCCACACACAATAATGCATCTTTAAGGACTGTCCACTTCCATGGTCATCCTCTTCATAGGCCAGTCACCTTAAAGTATTGCCAATTTTAAAGGTCCGTAAGCTTCCCAGGTCCACCTCTTAAAGGGCCAGTACACTTAAAATGCTGTTGTTTCGAGGGTTTGTACACAACCCTGGTCAACCTCTTAAAGGACATAATTCCCTAAATTTGTCACCTCTTCAAGGGTTTGTCCACTTCTAGGGTCTGCCTCTTAAAGGGCCAGTCCGCAAAACATGTCACATGTTCAAGTGGCTTTCCACTTCATAAGCCACATTGACATTTCCAAAGGTCTGTCCATTCCCAGGGTTGTCTCTTAGAAGGCCACCCACACACAATAATGCATCTTTAAGGACTGTCCACTTCCATGGTCATCCTCTTCATAGGCCAGTCACCTTAAAGTATTGCCAATTTTAAAGGTCCGTAAGCTTCCCAGGTCCACCTCTTAAAGGGCCAGTACACTTAAAATGCTGTTGTTTCGAGGGTTTGTACACAACCCTGGTCAACCTCTTAAAGGACATAATTCCCTAAATTTGTCACCTCTTCAAGGGTTTGTCCACTTCTAGGGTCTGCCTCTTAAAGGGCCAGTCCGCAAAACATGTCACATGTTCAAGTGGCTTTCCACTTCATAAGCCACATTGACATTTCCAAAGGTCTGTCCATTCCCAGGGTTGTCTCTTAGAAGGCCACCCACACACAATAATGCATCTTTAAGGACTGTCCACTTCCATGGTCATCCTCTTCATAGGCCAGTCACCTTAAAGTATTGCCAATTTTAAAGGTCCGTAAGCTTCCCAGGTCCACCTCTTAAAGGGCCAGTACACTTAAAATGCTGTTGTTTCGAGGGTTTGTACACAACCCTGGTCAACCTCTTAAAGGACATAATTCCCTAAATTTGCCACCTCTTCAAGGGTTTGTCCACTTCTAGGGTCTGCCTCTTAAAGGGCCAGTCCGCAAAACATGTCACATGTTCAAGTGGCTTTCCACTTCATAAGCCACATTGACATTTCCAAAGGTCTGTCCATTCCCAGGGTTGTCTCTTAGAAGGCCACCCACACACAATAATGCATCTTTAAGGACTGTCCACTTCCATGGTCATCCTCTTCATAGGCCAGTCACCTTAAAGTATTGCCAATTTTAAAGGTCCGTAAGCTTCCCAGGTCCACCTCTTAAAGGGCCAGTACACTTAAAATGCTGTTGTTTCGAGGGTTTGTACACAACCCTGGTCAACCTCTTAAAGGACATAATTCCCTAAATTTGCCACCTCTTCAAGGGTTTGTCCACTTCTAGGGTCTGCCTCTTAAAGGGCCAGTCCGCAAAACATGTCACATGTTCAAGTGGCTTTCCACTTCATAAGCCACATTGACATTTCCAAAGGTCTGTCCATTCCCAGGGTTGTCTCTTAGAAGGCCACCCACACACAATAATGCATCTTTAAGGACTGTCCACTTCCATGGTCATCCTCTTCATAGGCCAGTCACCTTAAAGTATGGCCAATTTTAAAGGTCCGTAAGCTTCCCGGGTCCACCTCTTAAAGGGCCAGTACACTTAAAATGCTGTTGTTTCGAGGGTTTGTACACAACCCTGGTCAACCTCTTAAAGGACATAATTCCCTAAATTTGTCACCTCTTCAAGGGTTTGTCCACTTCTAGGGTCTGCCTCTTAAAGGGCCAGTCCGCAAAACATGTCACATGTTCAAGTGGCTTTCCACTTCATAAGCCACATTGACATTTCCAAAGGTCTGTCCATTCCCAGGGTTGTCTCTTAGAAGGCCACCCACACACAATAATGCATCTTTAAGGAGTGTCCACTTCCATGGTCATCCTCTTCATAGGCCAGTCACCTTAAAGTATTGCCAATTTTAAAGGTCCGTAAGCTTCCCAGGTCCACCTCTTAAAGGGCCAGTACACTTAAAATGCTGTTGTTTCGAGGGTTTGTACACAACCCTGGTCAACCTCTTAAAGGACATAATTCCCTAAATTTGTCACCTCTTCAAGGGTTTGTCCACTTCTAGGGTCTGCCTCTTAAAGGGCCAGTCCGCAAAACATGTCACATGTTCAAGTGGCTTCCCACTTCATAAGCCACATTGACATTTCCAAAGGTCTGTCCATTCCCAGGGTTGTCTCTTAGAAGGCCACCCACACACAATAATGCATCTTTAAGGACTGTCCACTTCCATGGTCATCCTCTTCATAGGCCAGTCACCTTAAAGTATTGCCAATTTTAAAGGTCCGTAAGCTTCCCAGGTCCACCTCTTAAAGGGCCAGTACACTTAAAATGCTGTTGTTTCGAGGGTTTGTACACAACCCTGGTCAACCTCTTAAAGGACATAATTCCCTAAATTTGCCACCTTTTCAAGGGTTTGTCCACTTCTAGGGTCTGCCTCTTAAAGGGCCAGTCCGCAAAACATGTCACATGTTCAAGTGGCTTTCCACTTCATAAGCCACATTGACATTTCCAAAGGTCTGTCCATTCCCAGGGTTGTCTCTTAGAAGGCCACCCACACACAATAATGCATCTTTAAGGACTGTCCACTTCCATGGTCATCCTCTTCATAGGCCAGTCACCTTAAAGTATTGCCAATTTTAAAGGTCCGTAAGCTTCCCAGGTCCACCTCTTAAAGGGCCAGTACACTTAAAATGCTGTTGTTTCGAGGGTTTGTACACAACCCTGGTCAACCTCTTAAAGGACATAATTCCCTAAATTTGCCACCTCTTCAAGGGTTTGTCCACTTCTAGGGTCTGCCTCTTAAAGGGCCAGTCCGCAAAACATGTCACATGTTCAAGTGGCTTTCCACTTCATAAGCCACATTGACATTTCCAAAGGTCTGTCCATTCCCAGGGTTGTCTCTTAGAAGGCCACCCACACACAATAATGCATCTTTAAGGACTGTCCACTTCCATGGTCATCCTCTTCATAGGCCAGTCACCTTAAAGTATGGCCAATTTTAAAGGTCCGTAAGCTTCCCGGGTCCACCTCTTAAAGGGCCAGTACACTTAAAATGCTGTTGTTTCGAGGGTTTGTACACAACCCTGGTCAACCTCTTAAAGGACATAATTCCCTAAATTTGTCACCTCTTCAAGGGTTTGTCCACTTCTAGGGTCTGCCTCTTAAAGGGCCAGTCCGCAAAACATGTCACATGTTCAAGTGGCTTTCCACTTCATAAGCCACATTGACATTTCCAAAGGTCTGTCCATTCCCAGGGTTGTCTCTTAGAAGGCCACCCACACACAATAATGCATCTTTAAGGAGTGTCCACTTCCATGGTCATCCTCTTCATAGGCCAGTCACCTTAAAGTATTGCCAATTTTAAAGGTCCGTAAGCTTCCCAGGTCCACCTCTTAAAGGGCCAGTACACTTAAAATGCTGTTGTTTCGAGGGTTTGTACACAACCCTGGTCAACCTCTTAAAGGACATAATTCCCTAAATTTGTCACCTCTTCAAGGGTTTGTCCACTTCTAGGGTCTGCCTCTTAAAGGGCCAGTCCGCAAAACATGTCACATGTTCAAGTGGCTTCCCACTTCATAAGCCACATTGACATTTCCAAAGGTCTGTCCATTCCCAGGGTTGTCTCTTAGAAGGCCACCCACACACAATAATGCATCTTTAAGGACTGTCCACTTCCATGGTCATCCTCTTCATAGGCCAGTCACCTTAAAGTATTGCCAATTTTAAAGGTCCGTAAGCTTCCCAGGTCCACCTCTTAAAGGGCCAGTACACTTAAAATGCTGTTGTTTCGAGGGTTTGTACACAACCCTGGTCAACCTCTTAAAGGACATAATTCCCTAAATTTGCCACCTCTTCAAGGGTTTGTCCACTTCTAGGGTCTGCCTCTTAAAGGGCCAGTCCGCAAAACATGTCACATGTTCAAGTGGCTTTCCACTTCATAAGCCACATTGACATTTCCAAAGGTCTGTCCATTCCCAGGGTTGTCTCTTAGAAGGCCACCCACACACAATAATGCATCTTTAAGGACTGTCCACTTCCATGGTCATCCTCTTCATAGGCCAGTCACCTTAAAGTATGGCCAATTTTAAAGGTCCGTAAGCTTCCCGGGTCCACCTCTTAAAGGGCCAGTACACTTAAAATGCTGTTGTTTCGAGGGTTTGTACACAACCCTGGTCAACCTCTTAAAGGACATAATTCCCTAAATTTGTCACCTCTTCAAGGGTTTGTCCACTTCTAGGGTCTGCCTCTTAAAGGGCCAGTCCGCAAAACATGTCACATGTTCAAGTGGCTTTCCACTTCATAAGCCACATTGACATTTCCAAAGGTCTGTCCATTCCCAGGGTTGTCTCTTAGAAGGCCACCCACACACAATAATGCATCTTTAAGGACTGTCCACTTCCATGGTCATCCTCTTCATAGGCCAGTCACCTTAAAGTATGGCCAATTTTAAAGGTCCGTAAGCTTCCCGGGTCCACCTCTTAAAGGGCCAGTACACTTAAAATGCTGTTGTTTCGAGGGTTTGTACACAACCCTGGTCAACCTCTTAAAGGACATAATTCCCTAAATTTGTCACCTCTTCAAGGGTTTGTCCACTTCTAGGGTCTGCCTCTTAAAGGGCCAGTCCGCAAAACATGTCACATGTTCAAGTGGCTTTCCACTTCATAAGCCACATTGACATTTCCAAAGGTCTGTCCATTCCCAGGGTTGTCTCTTAGAAGGCCACCCACACACAATAATGCATCTTTAAGGACTGTCCACTTCCATGGTCATCCTCTTCATAGGCCAGTCACCTTAAAGTATTGCCAATTTTAAAGGTCCGTAAGCTTCCCAGGTCCACCTCTTAAAGGGCCAGTACACTTAAAATGCTGTTGTTTCGAGGGTTTGTACACAACCCTGGTCAACCTCTTAAAGGACATAATTCCCTAAATTTGTCACCTCTTCAAGGGTTTGTCCACTTCTAGGGTCTGCCTCTTAAAGGGCCAGTCCGCAAAACATGTCACATGTTCAAGTGGCTTTCCACTTCATAAGCCACATTGACATTTCCAAAGGTCTGTCCATTCCCAGGGTTGTCTCTTAGAAGGCCACCCACACACAATAATGCATCTTTAAGGACTGTCCACTTCCATGGTCATCCTCTTCATAGGCCAGTCACCTTAAAGTATTGCCAATTTTAAAGGTCCGTAAGCTTCCCAGGTCCACCTCTTAAAGGGCCAGTACACTTAAAATGCTGTTGTTTCGAGGGTTTGTACACAACCCTGGTCAACCTCTTAAAGGACATAATTCCCTAAATTTGTCACCTCTTCAAGGGTTTGTCCACTTCTAGGGTCTGCCTCTTAAAGGGCCAGTCCGCAAAACATGTCACATGTTCAAGTGGCTTTCCACTTCATAAGCCACATTGACATTTCCAAAGGTCTGTCCATTCCCAGGGTTGTCTCTTAGAAGGCCACCCACACACAATAATGCATCTTTAAGGACTGTCCACTTCCATGGTCATCCTCTTCATAGGCCAGTCACCTTAAAGTATTGCCAATTTTAAAGGTCCGTAAGCTTCCCAGGTCCACCTCTTAAAGGGCCAGTACACTTAAAATGCTGTTGTTTCGAGGGTTTGTACACAACCCTGGTCAACCTCTTAAAGGACATAATTCCCTAAATTTGCCACCTCTTCAAGGGTTTGTCCACTTCTAGGGTCTGCCTCTTAAAGGGCCAGTCCGCAAAACATGTCACATGTTCAAGTGGCTTTCCACTTCATAAGCCACATTGACATTTCCAAAGGTCTGTCCATTCCCAGGGTTGTCTCTTAGAAGGCCACCCACACACAATAATGCATCTTTAAGGACTGTCCACTTCCATGGTCATCCTCTTCATAGGCCAGTCACCTTAAAGTATTGCCAATTTTAAAGGTCCGTAAGCTTCCCAGGTCCACCTCTTAAAGGGCCAGTACACTTAAAATGCTGTTGTTTCGAGGGTTTGTACACAACCCTGGTCAACCTCTTAAAGGACATAATTCCCTAAATTTGTCACCTCTTCAAGGGTTTGTCCACTTCTAGGGTCTGCCTCTTAAAGGGCCAGTCCGCAAAACATGTCACATGTTCAAGTGGCTTTCCACTTCATAAGCCACATTGACATTTCCAAAGGTCTGTCCATTCCCAGGGTTGTCTCTTAGAAGGCCACCCACACACAATAATGCATCTTTAAGGACTGTCCACTTCCATGGTCATCCTCTTCATAGGCCAGTCACCTTAAAGTATTGCCAATTTTAAAGGTCCGTAAGCTTCCCAGGTCCACCTCTTAAAGGGCCAGTACACTTAAAATGCTGTTGTTTCGAGGGTTTGTACACAACCCTGGTCAACCTCTTAAAGGACATAATTCCCTAAATTTGTCACCTCTTCAAGGGTTTGTCCACTTCTAGGGTCTGCCTCTTAAAGGGCCAGTCCGCAAAACATGTCACATGTTCAAGTGGCTTTCCACTTCATAAGCCACATTGACATTTCCAAAGGTCTGTCCATTCCCAGGGTTGTCTCTTAGAAGGCCACCCACACACAATAATGCATCTTTAAGGACTGTCCACTTCCATGGTCATCCTCTTCATAGGCCAGTCACCTTAAAGTATTGCCAATTTTAAAGGTCCGTAAGCTTCCCAGGTCCACCTCTTAAAGGGCCAGTACACTTAAAATGCTGTTGTTTCGAGGGTTTGTACACAACCCTGGTCAACCTCTTAAAGGACATAATTCCCTAAATTTGCCACCTCTTCAAGGGTTTGTCCACTTCTAGGGTCTGCCTCTTAAAGGGCCAGTCCGCAAAACATGTCACATGTTCAAGTGGCTTTCCACTTCATAAGCCACATTGACATTTCCAAAGGTCTGTCCATTCCCAGGGTTGTCTCTTAGAAGGCCACCCACACACAATAATGCATCTTTAAGGACTGTCCACTTCCATGGTCATCCTCTTCATAGGCCAGTCACCTTAAAGTATGGCCAATTTTAAAGGTCCGTAAGCTTCCCGGGTCCACCTCTTAAAGGGCCAGTACACTTAAAATGCTGTTGTTTCGAGGGTTTGTACACAACCCTGGTCAACCTCTTAAAGGACATAATTCCCTAAATTTGTCACCTCTTCAAGGGTTTGTCCACTTCTAGGGTCTGCCTCTTAAAGGGCCAGTCCGCAAAACATGTCACATGTTCAAGTGGCTTTCCACTTCATAAGCCACATTGACATTTCCAAAGGTCTGTCCATTCCCAGGGTTGTCTCTTAGAAGGCCACCCACACACAATAATGCATCTTTAAGGACTGTCCACTTCCATGGTCATCCTCTTCATAGGCCAGTCACCTTAAAGTATTGCCAATTTTAAAGGTCCGTAAGCTTCCCAGGTCCACCTCTTAAAGGGCCAGTACACTTAAAATGCTGTTGTTTCGAGGGTTTGTACACAACCCTGGTCAACCTCTTAAAGGACATAATTCCCTAAATTTGTCACCTCTTCAAGGGTTTGTCCACTTCTAGGGTCTGCCTCTTAAAGGGCCAGTCCGCAAAACATGTCACATGTTCAAGTGGCTTTCCACTTCATAAGCCACATTGACATTTCCAAAGGTCTGTCCATTCCCAGGGTTGTCTCTTAGAAGGCCACCCACACACAATAATGCATCTTTAAGGACTGTCCACTTCCATGGTCATCCTCTTCATAGGCCAGTCACCTTAAAGTATTGCCAATTTTAAAGGTCCGTAAGCTTCCCAGGTCCACCTCTTAAAGGGCCAGTACACTTAAAATGCTGTTGTTTCGAGGGTTTGTACACAACCCTGGTCAACCTCTTAAAGGACATAATTCCCTAAATTTGTCACCTCTTCAAGGGTTTGTCCACTTCTAGGGTCTGCCTCTTAAAGGGCCAGTCCGCAAAACATGTCACATGTTCAAGTGGCTTTCCACTTCATAAGCCACATTGACATTTCCAAAGGTCTGTCCATTCCCAGGGTTGTCTCTTAGAAGGCCACCCACACACAATAATGCATCTTTAAGGACTGTCCACTTCCATGGTCATCCTCTTCATAGGCCAGTCACCTTAAAGTATTGCCAATTTTAAAGGTCCGTAAGCTTCCAGGTCCACCTCTTAAAGGGCCAGTACACTTAAAATGCTGTTGTTTCGAGGGTTTGTACACAACCCTGGTCAACCTCTTAAAGGACATAATTCCCTAAATTTGCCACCTCTTCAAGGGTTTGTCCACTTCTAGGGTCTGCCTCTTAAAGGGCCAGTCCGCAAAACATGTCACATGTTCAAGTGGCTTTCCACTTCATAAGCCACATTGACATTTCCAAAGGTCTGTCCATTCCCAGGGTTGTCTCTTAGAAGGCCACCCACACACAATAATGCATCTTTAAGGACTGTCCACTTCCATGGTCATCCTCTTCATAGGCCAGTCACCTTAAAGTATTGCCAATTTTAAAGGTCCGTAAGCTTCCCAGGTCCACCTCTTAAAGGGCCAGTACACTTAAAATGCTGTTGTTTCGAGGGTTTGTACACAACCCTGGTCAACCTCTTAAAGGACATAATTCCCTAAATTTGCCACCTCTTCAAGGGTTTGTCCACTTCTAGGGTCTGCCTCTTAAAGGGCCAGTCCGCAAAACATGTCACATGTTCAAGTGGCTTTCCACTTCATAAGCCACATTGACATTTCCAAAGGTCTGTCCATTCCCAGGGTTGTCTCTTAGAAGGCCACCCACACACAATAATGCATCTTTAAGGACTGTCCACTTCCATGGTCATCCTCTTCATAGGCCAGTCACCTTAAAGTATGGCCAATTTTAAAGGTCCGTAAGCTTCCCGGGTCCACCTCTTAAAGGGCCAGTACACTTAAAATGCTGTTGTTTCGAGGGTTTGTACACAACCCTGGTCAACCTCTTAAAGGACATAATTCCCTAAATTTGTCACCTCTTCAAGGGTTTGTCCACTTCTAGGGTCTGCCTCTTAAAGGGCCAGTCCGCAAAACATGTCACATGTTCAAGTGGCTTTCCACTTCATAAGCCACATTGACATTTCCAAAGGTCTGTCCATTCCCAGGGTTGTCTCTTAGAAGGCCACCCACACACAATAATGCATCTTTAAGGAGTGTCCACTTCCATGGTCATCCTCTTCATAGGCCAGTCACCTTAAAGTATTGCCAATTTTAAAGGTCCGTAAGCTTCCCAGGTCCACCTCTTAAAGGGCCAGTACACTTAAAATGCTGTTGTTTCGAGGGTTTGTACACAACCCTGGTCAACCTCTTAAAGGACATAATTCCCTAAATTTGTCACCTCTTCAAGGGTTTGTCCACTTCTAGGGTCTGCCTCTTAAAGGGCCAGTCCGCAAAACATGTCACATGTTCAAGTGGCTTCCCACTTCATAAGCCACATTGACATTTCCAAAGGTCTGTCCATTCCCAGGGTTGTCTCTTAGAAGGCCACCCACACACAATAATGCATCTTTAAGGACTGTCCACTTCCATGGTCATCCTCTTCATAGGCCAGTCACCTTAAAGTATTGCCAATTTTAAAGGTCCGTAAGCTTCCCAGGTCCACCTCTTAAAGGGCCAGTACACTTAAAATGCTGTTGTTTCGAGGGTTTGTACACAACCCTGGTCAACCTCTTAAAGGACATAATTCCCTAAATTTGCCACCTCTTCAAGGGTTTGTCCACTTCTAGGGTCTGCCTCTTAAAGGGCCAGTCCGCAAAACATGTCACATGTTCAAGTGGCTTTCCACTTCATAAGCCACATTGACATTTCCAAAGGTCTGTCCATTCCCAGGGTTGTCTCTTAGAAGGCCACCCACACACAATAATGCATCTTTAAGGACTGTCCACTTCCATGGTCATCCTCTTCATAGGCCAGTCACCTTAAAGTATTGCCAATTTTAAAGGTCCGTAAGCTTCCCAGGTCCACCTCTTAAAGGGCCAGTACACTTAAAATGCTGTTGTTTCGAGGGTTTGTACACAACCCTGGTCAACCTCTTAAAGGACATAATTCCCTAAATTTGCCACCTCTTCAAGGGTTTGTCCACTTCTAGGGTCTGCCTCTTAAAGGGCCAGTCCGCAAAACATGTCACATGTTCAAGTGGCTTTCCACTTCATAAGCCACATTGACATTTCCAAAGGTCTGTCCATTCCCAGGGTTGTCTCTTAGAAGGCCACCCACACACAATAATGCATCTTTAAGGACTGTCCACTTCCATGGTCATCCTCTTCATAGGCCAGTCACCTTAAAGTATGGCCAATTTTAAAGGTCCGTAAGCTTCCCGGGTCCACCTCTTAAAGGGCCAGTACACTTAAAATGCTGTTGTTTCGAGGGTCTGTACACAACCCTGGTCAACCTCTTAAAGGACATAATTCCCTAAATTTGTCACCTCTTCAAGGGTTTGTCCACTTCTAGGGTCTGCCTCTTAAAGGGCCAGTCCGCAAAACATGTCACATGTTCAAGTGGATTTCCACTTCATAAGCCACATTGACATTTCCAAAGGTCTGTCCATTCCCAGGGTTGTCTCTTAGAAGGCCACCCACACACAATAATGCATCTTTAAGGACTGTCCACTTCCATGGTCATCCTCTTCATAGGCCAGTCACCTTAAAGTATTGCCAATTTTAAAGGTCCGTAAGCTTCCCGGGTCCACCTCTTAAAGGGCCAGTACACTTAAAATGCTGTTGTTTCGAGGGTTTGTACACAACCCTGGTCAACCTCTTAAAGGACATAATTCCCTAAATTTGTCACCTCTTCAAGGGTTTGTCCACTTCTAGGGTCTGCCTCTTAAAGGGCCAGTCCGCAAAACATGTCAGATGTTCAAGTGGCTTTCCACTTCATAAGCCACATTGACATTTCCAAAGGTCTGTCCATTCCCAGGGTTGTCTCTTAGAAGGCCACCCACACACAATAATGCATCTTTAAGGAGTGTCCACTTCCATGGTCATCCTCTTCATAGGCCAGTCACCTTAAAGTATTGCCAATTTTAAAGGTCCGTAAGCTTCCCAGGTCCACCTCTTAAAGGGCCAGTACACTTAAAATGCTGTTGTTTCGAGGGTTTGTACACAACCCTGGTCAACCTCTTAAAGGACATAATTCCCTAAATTTGTCACCTCTTCAAGGGTTTGTCCACTTCTAGGGTCTGCCTCTTAAAGGGCCAGTCCGCAAAACATGTCACATGTTCAAGTGGCTTCCCACTTCATAAGCCACATTGACATTTCCAAAGGTCTGTCCATTCCCAGGGTTGTCTCTTAGAAGGCCACCCACACACAATAATGCATCTTTAAGGACTGTCCACTTCCATGGTCATCCTCTTCATAGGCCAGTCACCTTAAAGTATTGCCAATTTTAAAGGTCCGTAAGCTTCCCAGGTCCACCTCTTAAAGGGCCAGTACACTTAAAATGCTGTTGTTTCGAGGGTTTGTACACAACCCTGGTCAACCTCTTAAAGGACATAATTCCCTAAATTTGCCACCTCTTCAAGGGTTTGTCCACTTCTAGGGTCTGCCTCTTAAAGGGCCAGTCCGCAAAACATGTCACATGTTCAAGTGGCTTTCCACTTCATAAGCCACATTGACATTTCCAAAGGTCTGTCCATTCCCAGGGTTGTCTCTTAGAAGGCCACCCACACACAATAATGCATCTTTAAGGACTGTCCACTTCCATGGTCATCCTCTTCATAGGCCAGTCACCTTAAAGTATGGCCAATTTTAAAGGTCCGTAAGCTTCCCGGGTCCACCTCTTAAAGGGCCAGTACACTTAAAATGCTGTTGTTTCGAGGGTTTGTACACAACCCTGGTCAACCTCTTAAAGGACATAATTCCCTAAATTTGTCACCTCTTCAAGGGTTTGTCCACTTCTAGGGTCTGCCTCTTAAAGGGCCAGTCCGCAAAACATGTCACATGTTCAAGTGGCTTTCCACTTCATAAGCCACATTGACATTTCCAAAGGTCTGTCCATTCCCAGGGTTGTCTCTTAGAAGGCCACCCACACACAATAATGCATCTTTAAGGAGTGTCCACTTCCATGGTCATCCTCTTCATAGGCCAGTCACCTTAAAGTATTGCCAATTTTAAAGGTCCGTAAGCTTCCCAGGTCCACCTCTTAAAGGGCCAGTACACTTAAAATGCTGTTGTTTCGAGGGTTTGTACACAACCCTGGTCAACCTCTTAAAGGACATAATTCCCTAAATTTGCCACCTCTTCAAGGGTTTGTCCACTTCTAGGGTCTGCCTCTTAAAGGGCCAGTCCGCAAAACATGTCACATGTTCAAGTGGCTTTCCACTTCATAAGCCACATTGACATTTCCAAAGGTCTGTCCATTCCCAGGGTTGTCTCTTAGAAGGCCACCCACACACAATAATGCATCTTTAAGGACTGTCCACTTCCATGGTCATCCTCTTCATAGGCCAGTCACCTTAAAGTATTGCCAATTTTAAAGGTCCGTAAGCTTCCCAGGTCCACCTCTTAAAGGGCCAGTACACTTAAAATGCTGTTGTTTCGAGGGTTTGTACACAACCCTGGTCAACCTCTTAAAGGACATAATTCCCTAAATTTGCCACCTCTTCAAGGGTTTGTCCACTTCTAGGGTCTGCCTCTTAAAGGGCCAGTCCGCAAAACATGTCACATGTTCAAGTGGCTTTCCACTTCATAAGCCACATTGACATTTCCAAAGGTCTGTCCATTCCCAGGGTTGTCTCTTAGAAGGCCACCCACACACAATAATGCATCTTTAAGGACTGTCCACTTCCATGGTCATCCTCTTCATAGGCCAGTCACCTTAAAGTATGGCCAATTTTAAAGGTCCGTAAGCTTCCCGGGTCCACCTCTTAAAGGGCCAGTACACTTAAAATGCTGTTGTTTCGAGGGTTTGTACACAACCCTGGTCAACCTCTTAAAGGACATAATTCCCTAAATTTGTCACCTCTTCAAGGGTTTGTCCACTTCTAGGGTCTGCCTCTTAAAGGGCCAGTCCGCAAAACATGTCACATGTTCAAGTGGCTTTCCACTTCATAAGCCACATTGACATTTCCAAAGGTCTGTCCATTCCCAGGGTTGTCTCTTAGAAGGCCACCCACACACAATAATGCATCTTTAAGGACTGTCCACTTCCATGGTCATCCTCTTCATAGGCCAGTCACCTTAAAGTATTGCCAATTTTAAAGGTCCGTAAGCTTCCCAGGTCCACCTCTTAAAGGGCCAGTACACTTAAAATGCTGTTGTTTCGAGGGTTTGTACACAACCCTGGTCAACCTCTTAAAGGACATAATTCCCTAAATTTGTCACCTCTTCAAGGGTTTGTCCACTTCTAGGGTCTGCCTCTTAAAGGGCCAGTCCGCAAAACATGTCACATGTTCAAGTGGCTTTCCACTTCATAAGCCACATTGACATTTCCAAAGGTCTGTCCATTCCCAGGGTTGTCTCTTAGAAGGCCACCCACACACAATAATGCATCTTTAAGGACTGTCCACTTCCATGGTCATCCTCTTCATAGGCCAGTCACCTTAAAGTATTGCCAATTTTAAAGGTCCGTAAGCTTCCCAGGTCCACCTCTTAAAGGGCCAGTACACTTAAAATGCTGTTGTTTCGAGGGTTTGTACACAACCCTGGTCAACCTCTTAAAGGACATAATTCCCTAAATTTGCCACCTCTTCAAGGGTTTGTCCACTTCTAGGGTCTGCCTCTTAAAGGGCCAGTCCGCAAAACATGTCACATGTTCAAGTGGCTTTCCACTTCATAAGCCACATTGACATTTCCAAAGGTCTGTCCATTCCCAGGGTTGTCTCTTAGAAGGCCACCCACACACAATAATGCATCTTTAAGGACTGTCCACTTCCATGGTCATCCTCTTCATAGGCCAGTCACCTTAAAGTATTGCCAATTTTAAAGGTCCGTAAGCTTCCCAGGTCCACCTCTTAAAGGGCCAGTACACTTAAAATGCTGTTGTTTCGAGGGTTTGTACACAACCCTGGTCAACCTCTTAAAGGACATAATTCCCTAAATTTGTCACCTCTTCAAGGGTTTGTCCACTTCTAGGGTCTGCCTCTTAAAGGGCCAGTCCGCAAAACATGTCACATGTTCAAGTGGCTTTCCACTTCATAAGCCACATTGACATTTCCAAAGGTCTGTCCATTCCCAGGGTTGTCTCTTAGAAGGCCACCCACACACAATAATGCATCTTTAAGGACTGTCCACTTCCATGGTCATCCTCTTCATAGGCCAGTCACCTTAAAGTATTGCCAATTTTAAAGGTCCGTAAGCTTCCCAGGTCCACCTCTTAAAGGGCCAGTACACTTAAAATGCTGTTGTTTCGAGGGTTTGTACACAACCCTGGTCAACCTCTTAAAGGACATAATTCCCTAAATTTGTCACCTCTTCAAGGGTTTGTCCACTTCTAGGGTCTGCCTCTTAAAGGGCCAGTCCGCAAAACATGTCACATGTTCAAGTGGCTTTCCACTTCATAAGCCACATTGACATTTCCAAAGGTCTGTCCATTCCCAGGGTTGTCTCTTAGAAGGCCACCCACACACAATAATGCATCTTTAAGGACTGTCCACTTCCATGGTCATCCTCTTCATAGGCCAGTCACCTTAAAGTATTGCCAATTTTAAAGGTCCGTAAGCTTCCCAGGTCCACCTCTTAAAGGGCCAGTACACTTAAAATGCTGTTGTTTCGAGGGTTTGTACACAACCCTGGTCAACCTCTTAAAGGACATAATTCCCTAAATTTGCCACCTCTTCAAGGGTTTGTCCACTTCTAGGGTCTGCCTCTTAAAGGGCCAGTCCGCAAAACATGTCACATGTTCAAGTGGCTTTCCACTTCATAAGCCACATTGACATTTCCAAAGGTCTGTCCATTCCCAGGGTTGTCTCTTAGAAGGCCACCCACACACAATAATGCATCTTTAAGGACTGTCCACTTCCATGGTCATCCTCTTCATAGGCCAGTCACCTTAAAGTATTGCCAATTTTAAAGGTCCGTAAGCTTCCCAGGTCCACCTCTTAAAGGGCCAGTACACTTAAAATGCTGTTGTTTCGAGGGTTTGTACACAACCCTGGTCAACCTCTTAAAGGACATAATTCCCTAAATTTGTCACCTCTTCAAGGGTTTGTCCACTTCTAGGGTCTGCCTCTTAAAGGGCCAGTCCGCAAAACATGTCACATGTTCAAGTGGATTTCCACTTCATAAGCCACATTGACATTTCCAAAGGTCTGTCCATTCCCAGGGTTGTCTCTTAGAAGGCCACCCACACACAATAATGCATCTTTAAGGACTGTCCACTTCCATGGTCATCCTCTTCATAGGCCAGTCACCTTAAAGTATTGCCAATTTTAAAGGTCCGTAAGCTTCCCGGGTCCACCTCTTAAAGGGCCAGTACACTTAAAATGCTGTTGTTTCGAGGGTTTGTACACAACCCTGGTCAACCTCTTAAAGGACATAATTCCCTAAATTTGTCACCTCTTCAAGGGTTTGTCCACTTCTAGGGTCTGCCTCTTAAAGGGCCAGTCCGCAAAACATGTCACATGTTCAAGTGGCTTTCCACTTCATAAGCCACATTGACATTTCCAAAGGTCTGTCCATTCCCAGGGTTGTCTCTTAGAAGGCCACCCACACACAATAATGCATCTTTAAGGACTGTCCACTTCCATGGTCATCCTCTTCATAGGCCAGTCACCTTAAAGTATTGCCAATTTTAAAGGTCCGTAAGCTTCCCAGGTCCACCTCTTAAAGGGCCAGTACACTTAAAATGCTGTTGTTTCGAGGGTTTGTACACAACCCTGGTCAACCTCTTAAAGGACATAATTCCCTAAATTTGCCACCTCTTCAAGGGTTTGTCCACTTCTAGGGTCTGCCTCTTAAAGGGCCAGTCCGCAAAACATGTCACATGTTCAAGTGGCTTTCCACTTCATAAGCCACATTGACATTTCCAAAGGTCTGTCCATTCCCAGGGTTGTCTCTTAGAAGGCCACCCACACACAATAATGCATCTTTAAGGACTGTCCACTTCCATGGTCATCCTCTTCATAGGCCAGTCACCTTAAAGTATGGCCAATTTTAAAGGTCCGTAAGCTTCCCGGGTCCACCTCTTAAAGGGCCAGTACACTTAAAATGCTGTTGTTTCGAGGGTTTGTACACAACCCTGGTCAACCTCTTAAAGGACATAATTCCCTAAATTTGTCACCTCTTCAAGGGTTTGTCCACTTCTAGGGTCTGCCTCTTAAAGGGCCAGTCCGCAAAACATGTCACATGTTCAAGTGGCTTTCCACTTCATAAGCCACATTGACATTTCCAAAGGTCTGTCCATTCCCAGGGTTGTCTCTTAGAAGGCCACCCACACACAATAATGCATCTTTAAGGACTGTCCACTTCCATGGTCATCCTCTTCATAGGCCAGTCACCTTAAAGTATTGCCAATTTTAAAGGTCCGTAAGCTTCCCAGGTCCACCTCTTAAAGGGCCAGTACACTTAAAATGCTGTTGTTTCGAGGGTTTGTACACAACCCTGGTCAACCTCTTAAAGGACATAATTCCCTAAATTTGTCACCTCTTCAAGGGTTTGTCCACTTCTAGGGTCTGCCTCTTAAAGGGCCAGTCCGCAAAACATGTCACATGTTCAAGTGGCTTTCCACTTCATAAGCCACATTGACATTTCCAAAGGTCTGTCCATTCCCAGGGTTGTCTCTTAGAAGGCCACCCACACACAATAATGCATCTTTAAGGACTGTCCACTTCCATGGTCATCCTCTTCATAGGCCAGTCACCTTAAAGTATTGCCAATTTTAAAGGTCCGTAAGCTTCCCAGGTCCACCTCTTAAAGGGCCAGTACACTTAAAATGCTGTTGTTTCGAGGGTTTGTACACAACCCTGGTCAACCTCTTAAAGGACATAATTCCCTAAATTTGCCACCTCTTCAAGGGTTTGTCCACTTCTAGGGTCTGCCTCTTAAAGGGCCAGTCCGCAAAACATGTCACATGTTCAAGTGGCTTTCCACTTCATAAGCCACATTGACATTTCCAAAGGTCTGTCCATTCCCAGGGTTGTCTCTTAGAAGGCCACCCACACACAATAATGCATCTTTAAGGACTGTCCACTTCCATGGTCATCCTCTTCATAGGCCAGTCACCTTAAAGTATTGCCAATTTTAAAGGTCCGTAAGCTTCCCAGGTCCACCTCTTAAAGGGCCAGTACACTTAAAATGCTGTTGTTTCGAGGGTTTGTACACAACCCTGGTCAACCTCTTAAAGGACATAATTCCCTAAATTTGTCACCTCTTCAAGGGTTTGTCCACTTCTAGGGTCTGCCTCTTAAAGGGCCAGTCCGCAAAACATGTCACATGTTCAAGTGGCTTTCCACTTCATAAGCCACATTGACATTTCCAAAGGTCTGTCCATTCCCAGGGTTGTCTCTTAGAAGGCCACCCACACACAATAATGCATCTTTAAGGACTGTCCACTTCCATGGTCATCCTCTTCATAGGCCAGTCACCTTAAAGTATTGCCAATTTTAAAGGTCCGTAAGCTTCCCAGGTCCACCTCTTAAAGGGCCAGTACACTTAAAATGCTGTTGTTTCGAGGGTTTGTACACAACCCTGGTCAACCTCTTAAAGGACATAATTCCCTAAATTTGTCACCTCTTCAAGGGTTTGTCCACTTCTAGGGTCTGCCTCTTAAAGGGCCAGTCCGCAAAACATGTCACATGTTCAAGTGGCTTTCCACTTCATAAGCCACATTGACATTTCCAAAGGTCTGTCCATTCCCAGGGTTGTCTCTTAGAAGGCCACCCACACACAATAATGCATCTTTAAGGACTGTCCACTTCCATGGTCATCCTCTTCATAGGCCAGTCACCTTAAAGTATTGCCAATTTTAAAGGTCCGTAAGCTTCCCAGGTCCACCTCTTAAAGGGCCAGTACACTTAAAATGCTGTTGTTTCGAGGGTTTGTACACAACCCTGGTCAACCTCTTAAAGGACATAATTCCCTAAATTTGCCACCTCTTCAAGGGTTTGTCCACTTCTAGGGTCTGCCTCTTAAAGGGCCAGTCCGCAAAACATGTCACATGTTCAAGTGGCTTTCCACTTCATAAGCCACATTGACATTTCCAAAGGTCTGTCCATTCCCAGGGTTGTCTCTTAGAAGGCCACCCACACACAATAATGCATCTTTAAGGACTGTCCACTTCCATGGTCATCCTCTTCATAGGCCAGTCACCTTAAAGTATTGCCAATTTTAAAGGTCCGTAAGCTTCCCAGGTCCACCTCTTAAAGGGCCAGTACACTTAAAATGCTGTTGTTTCGAGGGTTTGTACACAACCCTGGTCAACCTCTTAAAGGACATAATTCCCTAAATTTGTCACCTCTTCAAGGGTTTGTCCACTTCTAGGGTCTGCCTCTTAAAGGGCCAGTCCGCAAAACATGTCACATGTTCAAGTGGATTTCCACTTCATAAGCCACATTGACATTTCCAAAGGTCTGTCCATTCCCAGGGTTGTCTCTTAGAAGGCCACCCACACACAATAATGCATCTTTAAGGACTGTCCACTTCCATGGTCATCCTCTTCATAGGCCAGTCACCTTAAAGTATTGCCAATTTTAAAGGTCCGTAAGCTTCCCGGGTCCACCTCTTAAAGGGCCAGTACACTTAAAATGCTGTTGTTTCGAGGGTTTGTACACAACCCTGGTCAACCTCTTAAAGGACATAATTCCCTAAATTTGTCACCTCTTCAAGGGTTTGTCCACTTCTAGGGTCTGCCTCTTAAAGGGCCAGTCCGCAAAACATGTCACATGTTCAAGTGGCTTTCCACTTCATAAGCCACATTGACATTTCCAAAGGTCTGTCCATTCCCAGGGTTGTCTCTTAGAAGGCCACCCACACACAATAATGCATCTTTAAGGAGTGTCCACTTCCATGGTCATCCTCTTCATAGGCCAGTCACCTTAAAGTATTGCCAATTTTAAAGGTCCGTAAGCTTCCCAGGTCCACCTCTTAAAGGGCCAGTACACTTAAAATGCTGTTGTTTCGAGGGTTTGTACACAACCCTGGTCAACCTCTTAAAGGACATAATTCCCTAAATTTGTCACCTCTTCAAGGGTTTGTCCACTTCTAGGGTCTGCCTCTTAAAGGGCCAGTCCGCAAAACATGTCACATGTTCAAGTGGCTTCCCACTTCATAAGCCACATTGACATTTCCAAAGGTCTGTCCATTCCCAGGGTTGTCTCTTAGAAGGCCACCCACACACAATAATGCATCTTTAAGGACTGTCCACTTCCATGGTCATCCTCTTCATAGGCCAGTCACCTTAAAGTATTGCCAATTTTAAAGGTCCGTAAGCTTCCCAGGTCCACCTCTTAAAGGGCCAGTACACTTAAAATGCTGTTGTTTCGAGGGTTTGTACACAACCCTGGTCAACCTCTTAAAGGACATAATTCCCTAAATTTGCCACCTCTTCAAGGGTTTGTCCACTTCTAGGGTCTGCCTCTTAAAGGGCCAGTCCGCAAAACATGTCACATGTTCAAGTGGCTTTCCACTTCATAAGCCACATTGACATTTCCAAAGGTCTGTCCATTCCCAGGGTTGTCTCTTAGAAGGCCACCCACACACAATAATGCATCTTTAAGGACTGTCCACTTCCATGGTCATCCTCTTCATAGGCCAGTCACCTTAAAGTATTGCCAATTTTAAAGGTCCGTAAGCTTCCCAGGTCCACCTCTTAAAGGGCCAGTACACTTAAAATGCTGTTGTTTCGAGGGTTTGTACACAACCCTGGTCAACCTCTTAAAGGACATAATTCCCTAAATTTGCCACCTCTTCAAGGGTTTGTCCACTTCTAGGGTCTGCCTCTTAAAGGGCCAGTCCGCAAAACATGTCACATGTTCAAGTGGCTTTCCACTTCATAAGCCACATTGACATTTCCAAAGGTCTGTCCATTCCCAGGGTTGTCTCTTAGAAGGCCACCCACACACAATAATGCATCTTTAAGGACTGTCCACTTCCATGGTCATCCTCTTCATAGGCCAGTCACCTTAAAGTATGGCCAATTTTAAAGGTCCGTAAGCTTCCCGGGTCCACCTCTTAAAGGGCCAGTACACTTAAAATGCTGTTGTTTCGAGGGTTTGTACACAACCCTGGTCAACCTCTTAAAGGACATAATTCCCTAAATTTGTCACCTCTTCAAGGGTTTGTCCACTTCTAGGGTCTGCCTCTTAAAGGGCCAGTCCGCAAAACATGTCACATGTTCAAGTGGCTTTCCACTTCATAAGCCACATTGACATTTCCAAAGGTCTGTCCATTCCCAGGGTTGTCTCTTAGAAGGCCACCCACACACAATAATGCATCTTTAAGGACTGTCCACTTCCATGGTCATCCTCTTCATAGGCCAGTCACCTTAAAGTATTGCCAATTTTAAAGGTCCGTAAGCTTCCCAGGTCCACCTCTTAAAGGGCCAGTACACTTAAAATGCTGTTGTTTCGAGGGTTTGTACACAACCCTGGTCAACCTCTTAAAGGACATAATTCCCTAAATTTGTCACCTCTTCAAGGGTTTGTCCACTTCTAGGGTCTGCCTCTTAAAGGGCCAGTCCGCAAAACATGTCACATGTTCAAGTGGCTTTCCACTTCATAAGCCACATTGACATTTCCAAAGGTCTGTCCATTCCCAGGGTTGTCTCTTAGAAGGCCACCCACACACAATAATGCATCTTTAAGGACTGTCCACTTCCATGGTCATCCTCTTCATAGGCCAGTCACCTTAAAGTATTGCCAATTTTAAAGGTCCGTAAGCTTCCCAGGTCCACCTCTTAAAGGGCCAGTACACTTAAAATGCTGTTGTTTCGAGGGTTTGTACACAACCCTGGTCAACCTCTTAAAGGACATAATTCCCTAAATTTGTCACCTCTTCAAGGGTTTGTCCACTTCTAGGGTCTGCCTCTTAAAGGGCCAGTCCGCAAAACATGTCACATGTTCAAGTGGCTTCCCACTTCATAAGCCACATTGACATTTCCAAAGGTCTGTCCATTCCCAGGGTTGTCTCTTAGAAGGCCACCCACACACAATAATGCATCTTTAAGGACTGTCCACTTCCATGGTCATCCTCTTCATAGGCCAGTCACCTTAAAGTATTGCCAATTTTAAAGGTCCGTAAGCTTCCCAGGTCCACCTCTTAAAGGGCCAGTACACTTAAAATGCTGTTGTTTCGAGGGTTTGTACACAACCCTGGTCAACCTCTTAAAGGACATAATTCCCTAAATTTGCCACCTCTTCAAGGGTTTGTCCACTTCTAGGGTCTGCCTCTTAAAGGGCCAGTCCGCAAAACATGTCACATGTTCAAGTGGCTTTCCACTTCATAAGCCACATTGACATTTCCAAAGGTCTGTCCATTCCCAGGGTTGTCTCTTAGAAGGCCACCCACACACAATAATGCATCTTTAAGGACTGTCCACTTCCATGGTCATCCTCTTCATAGGCCAGTCACCTTAAAGTATTGCCAATTTTAAAGGTCCGTAAGCTTCCCAGGTCCACCTCTTAAAGGGCCAGTACACTTAAAATGCTGTTGTTTCGAGGGTTTGTACACAACCCTGGTCAACCTCTTAAAGGACATAATTCCCTAAATTTGTCACCTCTTCAAGGGTTTGTCCACTTCTAGGGTCTGCCTCTTAAAGGGCCAGTCCGCAAAACATGTCACATGTTCAAGTGGCTTTCCACTTCATAAGCCACATTGACATTTCCAAAGGTCTGTCCATTCCCAGGGTTGTCTCTTAGAAGGCCACCCACACACAATAATGCATCTTTAAGGACTGTCCACTTCCATGGTCATCCTCTTCATAGGCCAGTCACCTTAAAGTATTGCCAATTTTAAAGGTCCGTAAGCTTCCCAGGTCCACCTCTTAAAGGGCCAGTACACTTAAAATGCTGTTGTTTCGAGGGTTTGTACACAACCCTGGTCAACCTCTTAAAGGACATAATTCCCTAAATTTGTCACCTCTTCAAGGGTTTGTCCACTTCTACGGTCTGCCTCTTAAAGGGCCAGTCTGCAAAACATGTCACATGTTCAAGTGGCTTTCCACTTCATAAGCCACATTGACATTTCCAAAGGTCTGTCCATTCCCAGGGTTGTCTCTTAGAAGGCCACCCACACACAATAATGCATCTTTAAGGACTGTCCACTTCCATGGTCATCCTCTTCATAGGCCAGTCACCTTAAAGTATTGCCAATTTTAAAGGTCCGTAAGCTTCCCAGGTCCACCTCTTAAAGGGCCAGTACACTTAAAATGCTGTTGTTTCGAGGGTTTGTACACAACCCTGGTCAACCTCTTAAAGGACATAATTCCCTAAATTTGTCACCTCTTCAAGGGTTTGTCCACTTCTAGGGTCTGCCTCTTAAAGGGCCAGTCCGCAAAACATGTCACATGTTCAAGTGGCTTTCCACTTCATAAGCCACATTGACATTTCCAAAGGTCTGTCCATTCCCAGGGTTGTCTCTTAGAAGGCCACCCACACACAATAATGCATCTTTAAGGACTGTCCACTTCCATGGTCATCCTCTTCATAGGCCAGTCACCTTAAAGTATTGCCAATTTTAAAGGTCCGTAAGCTTCCCAGGTCCACCTCTTAAAGGGCCAGTACACTTAAAATGCTGTTGTTTCGAGGGTTTGTACACAACCCTGGTCAACCTCTTAAAGGACATAATTCCCTAAATTTGCCACCTCTTCAAGGGTTTGTCCACTTCTAGGGTCTGCCTCTTAAAGGGCCAGTCCGCAAAACATGTCACATGTTCAAGTGGCTTTCCACTTCATAAGCCACATTGACATTTCCAAAGGTCTGTCCATTCCCAGGGTTGTCTCTTAGAAGGCCACCCACACACAATAATGCATCTTTAAGGACTGTCCACTTCCATGGTCATCCTCTTCATAGGCCAGTCACCTTAAAGTATGGCCAATTTTAAAGGTCCGTAAGCTTCCCGGGTCCACCTCTTAAAGGGCCAGTACACTTAAAATGCTGTTGTTTCGAGGGTTTGTACACAACCCTGGTCAACCTCTTAAAGGACATAATTCCCTAAATTTGTCACCTCTTCAAGGGTTTGTCCACTTCTAGGGTCTGCCTCTTAAAGGGCCAGTCCGCAAAACATGTCACATGTTCAAGTGGCTTTCCACTTCATAAGCCACATTGACATTTCCAAAGGTCTGTCCATTCCCAGGGTTGTCTCTTAGAAGGCCACCCACACACAATAATGCATCTTTAAGGACTGTCCACTTCCATGGTCATCCTCTTCATAGGCCAGTCACCTTAAAGTATTGCCAATTTTAAAGGTCCGTAAGCTTCCCAGGTCCACCTCTTAAAGGGCCAGTACACTTAAAATGCTGTTGTTTCGAGGGTTTGTACACAACCCTGGTCAACCTCTTAAAGGACATAATTCCCTAAATTTGTCACCTCTTCAAGGGTTTGTCCACTTCTAGGGTCTGCCTCTTAAAGGGCCAGTCCGCAAAACATGTCACATGTTCAAGTGGCTTTCCACTTCATAAGCCACATTGACATTTCCAAAGGTCTGTCCATTCCCAGGGTTGTCTCTTAGAAGGCCACCCACACACAATAATGCATCTTTAAGGACTGTCCACTTCCATGGTCATCCTCTTCATAGGCCAGTCACCTTAAAGTATTGCCAATTTTAAAGGTCCGTAAGCTTCCCAGGTCCACCTCTTAAAGGGCCAGTACACTTAAAATGCTGTTGTTTCGAGGGTTTGTACACAACCCTGGTCAACCTCTTAAAGGACATAATTCCCTAAATTTGCCACCTCTTCAAGGGTTTGTCCACTTCTAGGGTCTGCCTCTTAAAGGGCCAGTCCGCAAAACATGTCACATGTTCAAGTGGCTTTCCACTTCATAAGCCACATTGACATTTCCAAAGGTCTGTCCATTCCCAGGGTTGTCTCTTAGAAGGCCACCCACACACAATAATGCATCTTTAAGGACTGTCCACTTCCATGGTCATCCTCTTCATAGGCCAGTCACCTTAAAGTATTGCCAATTTTAAAGGTCCGTAAGCTTCCCAGGTCCACCTCTTAAAGGGCCAGTACACTTAAAATGCTGTTGTTTCGAGGGTTTGTACACAACCCTGGTCAACCTCTTAAAGGACATAATTCCCTAAATTTGTCACCTCTTCAAGGGTTTGTCCACTTCTAGGGTCTGCCTCTTAAAGGGCCAGTCCGCAAAACATGTCACATGTTCAAGTGGATTTCCACTTCATAAGCCACATTGACATTTCCAAAGGTCTGTCCATTCCCAGGGTTGTCTCTTAGAAGGCCACCCACACACAATAATGCATCTTTAAGGACTGTCCACTTCCATGGTCATCCTCTTCATAGGCCAGTCACCTTAAAGTATTGCCAATTTTAAAGGTCCGTAAGCTTCCCAGGTCCACCTCTTAAAGGGCCAGTACACTTAAAATGCTGTTGTTTCGAGGGTTTGTACACAACCCTGGTCAACCTCTTAAAGGACATAATTCCCTAAATTTGTCACCTCTTCAAGGGTTTGTCCACTTCTAGGGTCTGCCTCTTAAAGGGCCAGTCCGCAAAACATGTCACATGTTCAAGTGGCTTTCCACTTCATAAGCCACATTGACATTTCCAAAGGTCTGTCCATTCCCAGGGTTGTCTCTTAGAAGGCCACCCACACACAATAATGCATCTTTAAGGACTGTCCACTTCCATGGTCATCCTCTTCATAGGCCAGTCACCTTAAAGTATTGCCAATTTTAAAGGTCCGTAAGCTTCCCAGGTCCACCTCTTAAAGGGCCAGTACACTTAAAATGCTGTTGTTTCGAGGGTTTGTACACAACCCTGGTCAACCTCTTAAAGGACATAATTCCCTAAATTTGCCACCTCTTCAAGGGTTTGTCCACTTCTAGGGTCTGCCTCTTAAAGGGCCAGTCCGCAAAACATGTCACATGTTCAAGTGGCTTTCCACTTCATAAGCCACATTGACATTTCCAAAGGTCTGTCCATTCCCAGGGTTGTCTCTTAGAAGGCCACCCACACACAATAATGCATCTTTAAGGACTGTCCACTTCCATGGTCATCCTCTTCATAGGCCAGTCACCTTAAAGTATTGCCAATTTTAAAGGTCCGTAAGCTTCCCAGGTCCACCTCTTAAAGGGCCAGTACACTTAAAATGCTGTTGTTTCGAGGGTTTGTACACAACCCTGGTCAACCTCTTAAAGGACATAATTCCCTAAATTTGTCACCTCTTCAAGGGTTTGTCCACTTCTAGGGTCTGCCTCTTAAAGGGCCAGTCCGCAAAACATGTCACATGTTCAAGTGGATTTCCACTTCATAAGCCACATTGACATTTCCAAAGGTCTGTCCATTCCCAGGGTTGTCTCTTAGAAGGCCACCCACACACAATAATGCATCTTTAAGGACTGTCCACTTCCATGGTCATCCTCTTCATAGGCCAGTCACCTTAAAGTATTGCCAATTTTAAAGGTCCGTAAGCTTCCCAGGTCCACCTCTTAAAGGGCCAGTACACTTAAAATGCTGTTGTTTCGAGGGTTTGTACACAACCCTGGTCAACCTCTTAAAGGACATAATTCCCTAAATTTGTCACCTCTTCAAGGGTTTGTCCACTTCTACGGTCTGCCTCTTAAAGGGCCAGTCTGCAAAACATGTCACATGTTCAAGTGGCTTTCCACTTCATAAGCCACATTGACATTTCCAAAGGTCTGTCCATTCCCAGGGTTGTCTCTTAGAAGGCCACCCACACACAATAATGCATCTTTAAGGACTGTCCACTTCCATGGTCATCCTCTTCATAGGCCAGTCACCTTAAAGTATTGCCAATTTTAAAGGTCCGTAAGCTTCCCAGGTCCACCTCTTAAAGGGCCAGTACACTTAAAATGCTGTTGTTTCGAGGGTTTGTACACAACCCTGGTCAACCTCTTAAAGGACATAATTCCCTAAATTTGTCACCTCTTCAAGGGTTTGTCCACTTCTAGGGTCTGCCTCTTAAAGGGCCAGTCCGCAAAACATGTCACATGTTCAAGTGGCTTTCCACTTCATAAGCCACATTGACATTTCCAAAGGTCTGTCCATTCCCAGGGTTGTCTCTTAGAAGGCCACCCACACACAATAATGCATCTTTAAGGACTGTCCACTTCCATGGTCATCCTCTTCATAGGCCAGTCACCTTAAAGTATTGCCAATTTTAAAGGTCCGTAAGCTTCCCAGGTCCACCTCTTAAAGGGCCAGTACACTTAAAATGCTGTTGTTTCGAGGGTTTGTACACAACCCTGGTCAACCTCTTAAAGGACATAATTCCCTAAATTTGCCACCTCTTCAAGGGTTTGTCCACTTCTAGGGTCTGCCTCTTAAAGGGCCAGTCCGCAAAACATGTCACATGTTCAAGTGGCTTTCCACTTCATAAGCCACATTGACATTTCCAAAGGTCTGTCCATTCCCAGGGTTGTCTCTTAGAAGGCCACCCACACACAATAATGCATCTTTAAGGACTGTCCACTTCCATGGTCATCCTCTTCATAGGCCAGTCACCTTAAAGTATGGCCAATTTTAAAGGTCCGTAAGCTTCCCGGGTCCACCTCTTAAAGGGCCAGTACACTTAAAATGCTGTTGTTTCGAGGGTTTGTACACAACCCTGGTCAACCTCTTAAAGGACATAATTCCCTAAATTTGTCACCTCTTCAAGGGTTTGTCCACTTCTAGGGTCTGCCTCTTAAAGGGCCAGTCCGCAAAACATGTCACATGTTCAAGTGGCTTTCCACTTCATAAGCCACATTGACATTTCCAAAGGTCTGTCCATTCCCAGGGTTGTCTCTTAGAAGGCCACCCACACACAATAATGCATCTTTAAGGACTGTCCACTTCCATGGTCATCCTCTTCATAGGCCAGTCACCTTAAAGTATTGCCAATTTTAAAGGTCCGTAAGCTTCCCGGGTCCACCTCTTAAAGGGCCAGTACACTTAAAATGCTGTTGTTTCGAGGGTTTGTACACAACCCTGGTCAACCTCTTAAAGGACATAATTCCCTAAATTTGTCAGCTCTTCAAGGGTTTGTCCACTTCTAGGGTCTGCCTCTTAAAGGGCCAGTCCGCAAAACATGTCACATGTTCAAGTGGCT
Organism: Eleutherodactylus coqui; assembly: GCF_035609145.1. Taxonomy (NCBI): domain Eukaryota; kingdom Metazoa; phylum Chordata; class Amphibia; order Anura; family Eleutherodactylidae; genus Eleutherodactylus; species Eleutherodactylus coqui. The sequence continues at coordinate 66,729 of NW_027102380.1, forward strand.
TTCCACTTCATAAGCCACATTGACATTTCCAAAGGTCTGTCCATTCCCAGGGTTGTCTCTTAGAAGGCCACCCACACACAATAATGCATCTTTAAGGACTGTCCACTTCCATGGTCATCCTCTTCATAGGCCAGTCACCTTAAAGTATTGCCAATTTTAAAGGTCCGTAAGCTTCCCAGGTCCACCTCTTAAAGGGCCAGTACACTTAAAATGCTGTTGTTTCGAGGGTTTGTACACAACCCTGGTCAACCTCTTAAAGGACATAATTCCCTAAATTTGTCACCTCTTCAAGGGTTTGTCCACTTCTAGGGTCTGCCTCTTAAAGGGCCAGTCCGCAAAACATGTCACATGTTCAAGTGGCTTTCCACTTCATAAGCCACATTGACATTTCCAAAGGTCTGTCCATTCCCAGGGTTGTCTCTTAGAAGGCCACCCACACACAATAATGCATCTTTAAGGACTGTCCACTTCCATGGTCATCCTCTTCATAGGCCAGTCACCTTAAAGTATTGCCAATTTTAAAGGTCCGTAAGCTTCCCAGGTCCACCTCTTAAAGGGCCAGTACACTTAAAATGCTGTTGTTTCGAGGGTTTGTACACAACCCTGGTCAACCTCTTAAAGGACATAATTCCCTAAATTTGCCACCTCTTCAAGGGTTTGTCCACTTCTAGGGTCTGCCTCTTAAAGGGCCAGTCCGCAAAACATGTCACATGTTCAAGTGGCTTTCCACTTCATAAGCCACATTGACATTTCCAAAGGTCTGTCCATTCCCAGGGTTGTCTCTTAGAAGGCCACCCACACACAATAATGCATCTTTAAGGACTGTCCACTTCCATGGTCATCCTCTTCATAGGCCAGTCACCTTAAAGTATTGCCAATTTTAAAGGTCCGTAAGCTTCCCAGGTCCACCTCTTAAAGGGCCAGTACACTTAAAATGCTGTTGTTTCGAGGGTTTGTACACAACCCTGGTCAACCTCTTAAAGGACATAATTCCCTAAATTTGTCACCTCTTCAAGGGTTTGTCCACTTCTAGGGTCTGCCTCTTAAAGGGCCAGTCCGCAAAACATGTCACATGTTCAAGTGGCTTTCCACTTCATAAGCCACATTGACATTTCCAAAGGTCTGTCCATTCCCAGGGTTGTCTCTTAGAAGGCCACCCACACACAATAATGCATCTTTAAGGACTGTCCACTTCCATGGTCATCCTCTTCATAGGCCAGTCACCTTAAAGTATTGCCAATTTTAAAGGTCCGTAAGCTTCCCAGGTCCACCTCTTAAAGGGCCAGTACACTTAAAATGCTGTTGTTTCGAGGGTTTGTACACAACCCTGGTCAACCTCTTAAAGGACATAATTCCCTAAATTTGTCACCTCTTCAAGGGTTTGTCCACTTCTACGGTCTGCCTCTTAAAGGGCCAGTCTGCAAAACATGTCACATGTTCAAGTGGCTTTCCACTTCATAAGCCACATTGACATTTCCAAAGGTCTGTCCATTCCCAGGGTTGTCTCTTAGAAGGCCACCCACACACAATAATGCATCTTTAAGGACTGTCCACTTCCATGGTCATCCTCTTCATAGGCCAGTCACCTTAAAGTATTGCCAATTTTAAAGGTCCGTAAGCTTCCCAGGTCCACCTCTTAAAGGGCCAGTACACTTAAAATGCTGTTGTTTCGAGGGTTTGTACACAACCCTGGTCAACCTCTTAAAGGACATAATTCCCTAAATTTGTCACCTCTTCAAGGGTTTGTCCACTTCTAGGGTCTGCCTCTTAAAGGGCCAGTCCGCAAAACATGTCACATGTTCAAGTGGCTTTCCACTTCATAAGCCACATTGACATTTCCAAAGGTCTGTCCATTCCCAGGGTTGTCTCTTAGAAGGCCACCCACACACAATAATGCATCTTTAAGGACTGTCCACTTCCATGGTCATCCTCTTCATAGGCCAGTCACCTTAAAGTATTGCCAATTTTAAAGGTCCGTAAGCTTCCCAGGTCCACCTCTTAAAGGGCCAGTACACTTAAAATGCTGTTGTTTCGAGGGTTTGTACACAACCCTGGTCAACCTCTTAAAGGACATAATTCCCTAAATTTGCCACCTCTTCAAGGGTTTGTCCACTTCTAGGGTCTGCCTCTTAAAGGGCCAGTCCGCAAAACATGTCACATGTTCAAGTGGCTTTCCACTTCATAAGCCACATTGACATTTCCAAAGGTCTGTCCATTCCCAGGGTTGTCTCTTAGAAGGCCACCCACACACAATAATGCATCTTTAAGGACTGTCCACTTCCATGGTCATCCTCTTCATAGGCCAGTCACCTTAAAGTATGGCCAATTTTAAAGGTCCGTAAGCTTCCCGGGTCCACCTCTTAAAGGGCCAGTACACTTAAAATGCTGTTGTTTCGAGGGTTTGTACACAACCCTGGTCAACCTCTTAAAGGACATAATTCCCTAAATTTGTCACCTCTTCAAGGGTTTGTCCACTTCTAGGGTCTGCCTCTTAAAGGGCCAGTCCGCAAAACATGTCACATGTTCAAGTGGCTTTCCACTTCATAAGCCACATTGACATTTCCAAAGGTCTGTCCATTCCCAGGGTTGTCTCTTAGAAGGCCACCCACACACAATAATGCATCTTTAAGGACTGTCCACTTCCATGGTCATCCTCTTCATAGGCCAGTCACCTTAAAGTATTGCCAATTTTAAAGGTCCGTAAGCTTCCCAGGTCCACCTCTTAAAGGGCCAGTACACTTAAAATGCTGTTGTTTCGAGGGTTTGTACACAACCCTGGTCAACCTCTTAAAGGACATAATTCCCTAAATTTGTCACCTCTTCAAGGGTTTGTCCACTTCTAGGGTCTGCCTCTTAAAGGGCCAGTCCGCAAAACATGTCACATGTTCAAGTGGCTTTCCACTTCATAAGCCACATTGACATTTCCAAAGGTCTGTCCATTCCCAGGGTTGTCTCTTAGAAGGCCACCCACACACAATAATGCATCTTTAAGGACTGTCCACTTCCATGGTCATCCTCTTCATAGGCCAGTCACCTTAAAGTATTGCCAATTTTAAAGGTCCGTAAGCTTCCCAGGTCCACCTCTTAAAGGGCCAGTACACTTAAAATGCTGTTGTTTCGAGGGTTTGTACACAACCCTGGTCAACCTCTTAAAGGACATAATTCCCTAAATTTGCCACCTCTTCAAGGGTTTGTCCACTTCTAGGGTCTGCCTCTTAAAGGGCCAGTCCGCAAAACATGTCACATGTTCAAGTGGCTTTCCACTTCATAAGCCACATTGACATTTCCAAAGGTCTGTCCATTCCCAGGGTTGTCTCTTAGAAGGCCACCCACACACAATAATGCATCTTTAAGGACTGTCCACTTCCATGGTCATCCTCTTCATAGGCCAGTCACCTTAAAGTATTGCCAATTTTAAAGGTCCGTAAGCTTCCCAGGTCCACCTCTTAAAGGGCCAGTACACTTAAAATGCTGTTGTTTCGAGGGTTTGTACACAACCCTGGTCAACCTCTTAAAGGACATAATTCCCTAAATTTGTCACCTCTTCAAGGGTTTGTCCACTTCTAGGGTCTGCCTCTTAAAGGGCCAGTCCGCAAAACATGTCACATGTTCAAGTGGATTTCCACTTCATAAGCCACATTGACATTTCCAAAGGTCTGTCCATTCCCAGGGTTGTCTCTTAGAAGGCCACCCACACACAATAATGCATCTTTAAGGACTGTCCACTTCCATGGTCATCCTCTTCATAGGCCAGTCACCTTAAAGTATTGCCAATTTTAAAGGTCCGTAAGCTTCCCAGGTCCACCTCTTAAAGGGCCAGTACACTTAAAATGCTGTTGTTTCGAGGGTTTGTACACAACCCTGGTCAACCTCTTAAAGGACATAATTCCCTAAATTTGTCACCTCTTCAAGGGTTTGTCCACTTCTAGGGTCTGCCTCTTAAAGGGCCAGTCCGCAAAACATGTCACATGTTCAAGTGGCTTTCCACTTCATAAGCCACATTGACATTTCCAAAGGTCTGTCCATTCCCAGGGTTGTCTCTTAGAAGGCCACCCACACACAATAATGCATCTTTAAGGACTGTCCACTTCCATGGTCATCCTCTTCATAGGCCAGTCACCTTAAAGTATTGCCAATTTTAAAGGTCCGTAAGCTTCCCAGGTCCACCTCTTAAAGGGCCAGTACACTTAAAATGCTGTTGTTTCGAGGGTTTGTACACAACCCTGGTCAACCTCTTAAAGGACATAATTCCCTAAATTTGTCACCTCTTCAAGGGTTTGTCCACTTCTAGGGTCTGCCTCTTAAAGGGCCAGTCCGCAAAACATGTCACATGTTCAAGTGGCTTTCCACTTCATAAGCCACATTGACATTTCCAAAGGTCTGTCCATTCCCAGGGTTGTCTCTTAGAAGGCCACCCACACACAATAATGCATCTTTAAGGACTGTCCACTTCCATGGTCATCCTCTTCATAGGCCAGTCACCTTAAAGTATTGCCAATTTTAAAGGTCCGTAAGCTTCCCAGGTCCACCTCTTAAAGGGCCAGTACACTTAAAATGCTGTTGTTTCGAGGGTTTGTACACAACCCTGGTCAACCTCTTAAAGGACATAATTCCCTAAATTTGTCACCTCTTCAAGGGTTTGTCCACTTCTACGGTCTGCCTCTTAAAGGGCCAGTCTGCAAAACATGTCACATGTTCAAGTGGCTTTCCACTTCATAAGCCACATTGACATTTCCAAAGGTCTGTCCATTCCCAGGGTTGTCTCTTAGAAGGCCACCCACACACAATAATGCATCTTTAAGGACTGTCCACTTCCATGGTCATCCTCTTCATAGGCCAGTCACCTTAAAGTATTGCCAATTTTAAAGGTCCGTAAGCTTCCCAGGTCCACCTCTTAAAGGGCCAGTACACTTAAAATGCTGTTGTTTCGAGGGTTTGTACACAACCCTGGTCAACCTCTTAAAGGACATAATTCCCTAAATTTGTCACCTCTTCAAGGGTTTGTCCACTTCTAGGGTCTGCCTCTTAAAGGGCCAGTCCGCAAAACATGTCACATGTTCAAGTGGCTTTCCACTTCATAAGCCACATTGACATTTCCAAAGGTCTGTCCATTCCCAGGGTTGTCTCTTAGAAGGCCACCCACACACAATAATGCATCTTTAAGGACTGTCCACTTCCATGGTCATCCTCTTCATAGGCCAGTCACCTTAAAGTATTGCCAATTTTAAAGGTCCGTAAGCTTCCCAGGTCCACCTCTTAAAGGGCCAGTACACTTAAAATGCTGTTGTTTCGAGGGTTTGTACACAACCCTGGTCAACCTCTTAAAGGACATAATTCCCTAAATTTGCCACCTCTTCAAGGGTTTGTCCACTTCTAGGGTCTGCCTCTTAAAGGGCCAGTCCGCAAAACATGTCACATGTTCAAGTGGCTTTCCACTTCATAAGCCACATTGACATTTCCAAAGGTCTGTCCATTCCCAGGGTTGTCTCTTAGAAGGCCACCCACACACAATAATGCATCTTTAAGGACTGTCCACTTCCATGGTCATCCTCTTCATAGGCCAGTCACCTTAAAGTATGGCCAATTTTAAAGGTCCGTAAGCTTCCCGGGTCCACCTCTTAAAGGGCCAGTACACTTAAAATGCTGTTGTTTCGAGGGTTTGTACACAACCCTGGTCAACCTCTTAAAGGACATAATTCCCTAAATTTGTCACCTCTTCAAGGGTTTGTCCACTTCTAGGGTCTGCCTCTTAAAGGGCCAGTCTGCAAAACATGTCACATGTTCAAGTGGCTTTCCACTTCATAAGCCACATTGACATTTCCAAAGGTCTGTCCATTCCCAGGGTTGTCTCTTAGAAGGCCACCCACACACAATAATGCATCTTTAAGGACTGTCCACTTCCATGGTCATCCTCTTCATAGGCCAGTCACCTTAAAGTATTGCCAATTTTAAAGGTCCGTAAGCTTCCCAGGTCCACCTCTTAAAGGGCCAGTACACTTAAAATGCTGTTGTTTCGAGGGTTTGTACACAACCCTGGTCAACCTCTTAAAGGACATAATTCCCTAAATTTGTCACCTCTTCAAGGGTTTGTCCACTTCTAGGGTCTGCCTCTTAAAGGGCCAGTCCGCAAAACATGTCACATGTTCAAGTGGCTTTCCACTTCATAAGCCACATTGACATTTCCAAAGGTCTGTCCATTCCCAGGGTTGTCTCTTAGAAGGCCACCCACACACAATAATGCATCTTTAAGGACTGTCCACTTCCATGGTCATCCTCTTCATAGGCCAGTCACCTTAAAGTATTGCCAATTTTAAAGGTCCGTAAGCTTCCCAGGTCCACCTCTTAAAGGGCCAGTACACTTAAAATGCTGTTGTTTCGAGGGTTTGTACACAACCCTGGTCAACCTCTTAAAGGACATAATTCCCTAAATTTGCCACCTCTTCAAGGGTTTGTCCACTTCTAGGGTCTGCCTCTTAAAGGGCCAGTCCGCAAAACATGTCACATGTTCAAGTGGCTTTCCACTTCATAAGCCACATTGACATTTCCAAAGGTCTGTCCATTCCCAGGGTTGTCTCTTAGAAGGCCACCCACACACAATAATGCATCTTTAAGGACTGTCCACTTCCATGGTCATCCTCTTCATAGGCCAGTCACCTTAAAGTATTGCCAATTTTAAAGGTCCGTAAGCTTCCCAGGTCCACCTCTTAAAGGGCCAGTACACTTAAAATGCTGTTGTTTCGAGGGTTTGTACACAACCCTGGTCAACCTCTTAAAGGACATAATTCCCTAAATTTGTCACCTCTTCAAGGGTTTGTCCACTTCTAGGGTCTGCCTCTTAAAGGGCCAGTCCGCAAAACATGTCACATGTTCAAGTGGCTTTCCACTTCATAAGCCACATTGACATTTCCAAAGGTCTGTCCATTCCCAGGGTTGTCTCTTAGAAGGCCACCCACACACAATAATGCATCTTTAAGGACTGTCCACTTCCATGGTCATCCTCTTCATAGGCCAGTCACCTTAAAGTATTGCCAATTTTAAAGGTCCGTAAGCTTCCCAGGTCCACCTCTTAAAGGTCCAGTACACTTAAAATGCTGTTGTTTCGAGGGTTTGTACACAACCCTGGTCAACCTCTTAAAGGACATAATTCCCTAAATTTGTCACCTCTTCAAGGGTTTGTCCACTTCTACGGTCTGCCTCTTAAAGGGCCAGTCCGCAAAACATGTCACATGTTCAAGTGGCTTTCCACTTCATAAGCCACATTGACATTTCCAAAGGTCTGTCCATTCCCAGGGTTGTCTCTTAGAAGGCCACCCACACACAATAATGCATCTTTAAGAACTGTCAACTTCCATGGTCATCCTCTTCATAGGCCAGTCACCTTAAAGTATTGCCAATTTTAAAGGTCCGTAAGCTTCCCAGGTCCACCTCTTAAAGGGCCAGTACACTTAAAATGCTGTTGTTTCGAGGGTTTGTACACAACCCTGGTCAACCTCTTAAAGGACATAATTCCCTAAATTTGTCACCTCTTCAAGGGTTTGTCCACTTCTAGGGTCTGCCTCTTAAAGGGCCAGTCCGCAAAACATGTCACATGTTCAAGTGGCTTTCCACTTCATAAGCCACATTGACATTTCCAAAGGTCTGTCCATTCCCAGGGTTGTCTCTTAGAAGGCCACCCACACACAATAATGCATCTTTAAGGACTGTCCACTTCCATGGTCATCCTCTTCATAGGCCAGTCACCTTAAAGTATTGCCAATTTTAAAGGTCCGTAAGCTTCCCAGGTCCACCTCTTAAAGGGCCAGTACACTTAAAATGCTGTTGTTTCGAGGGTTTGTACACAACCCTGGTCAACCTCTTAAAGGACATAATTCCCTAAATTTGTCACCTCTTCAAGGGTTTGTCCACTTCTAGGGTCTGCCTCTTAAAGGGCCAGTCCGCAAAACATGTCACATGTTCAAGTGGCTTTCCACTTCATAAGCCACATTGACATTTCCAAAGGTCTGTCCATTCCCAGGGTTGTCTCTTAGAAGGCCACCCACACACAATAATGCATCTTTAAGGACTGTCCACTTCCATGGTCATCCTCTTCATAGGCCAGTCACCTTAAAGTATTGCCAATTTTAAAGGTCCGTAAGCTTCCCAGGTCCACCTCTTAAAGGGCCAGTACACTTAAAATGCTGTTGTTTCGAGGGTTTGTACACAACCCTGGTCAACCTCTTAAAGGACATAATTCCCTAAATTTGCCACCTCTTCAAGGGTTTATCCACTTCTAGGGTCTGCCTCTTAAAGGGCCAGTCCGCAAAACATGTCACATGTTCAAGTGGCTTTCCACTTCATAAGCCACATTGACATTTCCAAAGGTCTGTCCATTCCCAGGGTTGTCTCTTAGAAGGCCACCCACACACAATAATGCATCTTTAAGGACTGTCCACTTCCATGGTCATCCTCTTCATAGGCCAGTCACCTTAAAGTATGGCCAATTTTAAAGGTCCGTAAGCTTCCCGGGTCCACCTCTTAAAGGGCCAGTACACTTAAAATGCTGTTGTTTCGAGGGTTTGTACACAACCCTGGTCAACCTCTTAAAGGACATAATTCCCTAAATTTGTCACCTCTTCAAGGGTTTGTCCACTTCTAGGGTCTGCCTCTTAAAGGGCCAGTCCGCAAAACATGTCACATGTTCAAGTGGCTTTCCACTTCATAAGCCACATTGACATTTCCAAAGGTCTGTCCATTCCCAGGGTTGTCTCTTAGAAGGCCACCCACACACAATAATGCATCTTTAAGGACTGTCCACTTCCATGGTCATCCTCTTCATAGGCCAGTCACCTTAAAGTATTGCCAATTTTAAAGGTCCGTAAGCTTCCCAGGTCCACCTCTTAAAGGGCCAGTACACTTAAAATGCTGTTGTTTCGAGGGTTTGTACACAACCCTGGTCAACCTCTTAAAGGACATAATTCCCTAAATTTGTCACCTCTTCAAGGGTTTGTCCACTTCTAGGGTCTGCCTCTTAAAGGGCCAGTCCGCAAAACATGTCACATGTTCAAGTGGCTTTCCACTTCATAAGCCACATTGACATTTCCAAAGGTCTGTCCATTCCCAGGGTTGTCTCTTAGAAGGCCACCCACACACAATAATGCATCTTTAAGGACTGTCCACTTCCATGGTCATCCTCTTCATAGGCCAGTCACCTTAAAGTATTGCCAATTTTAAAGGTCCGTAAGCTTCCCAGGTCCACCTCTTAAAGGGCCAGTACACTTAAAATGCTGTTGTTTCGAGGGTTTGTACACAACCCTGGTCAACCTCTTAAAGGACATAATTCCCTAAATTTGCCACCTCTTCAAGGGTTTGTCCACTTCTAGGGTCTGCCTCTTAAAGGGCCAGTCCGCAAAACATGTCACATGTTCAAGTGGCTTTCCACTTCATAAGCCACATTGACATTTCCAAAGGTCTGTCCATTCCCAGGGTTGTCTCTTAGAAGGCCACCCACACACAATAATGCATCTTTAAGGACTGTCCACTTCCATGGTCATCCTCTTCATAGGCCAGTCACCTTAAAGTATTGCCAATTTTAAAGGTCCGTAAGCTTCCCAGGTCCACCTCTTAAAGGGCCAGTACACTTAAAATGCTGTTGTTTCGAGGGTTTGTACACAACCCTGGTCAACCTCTTAAAGGACATAATTCCCTAAATTTGTCACCTCTTCAAGGGTTTGTCCACTTCTAGGGTCTGCCTCTTAAAGGGCCAGTCCGCAAAACATGTCACATGTTCAAGTGGCTTTCCACTTCATAAGCCACATTGACATTTCCAAAGGTCTGTCCATTCCCAGGGTTGTCTCTTAGAAGGCCACCCACACACAATAATGCATCTTTAAGGACTGTCCACTTCCATGGTCATCCTCTTCATAGGCCAGTCACCTTAAAGTATTGCCAATTTTAAAGGTCCGTAAGCTTCCCAGGTCCACCTCTTAAAGGTCCAGTACACTTAAAATGCTGTTGTTTCGAGGGTTTGTACACAACCCTGGTCAACCTCTTAAAGGACATAATTCCCTAAATTTGTCACCTCTTCAAGGGTTTGTCCACTTCTACGGTCTGCCTCTTAAAGGGCCAGTCCGCAAAACATGTCACATGTTCAAGTGGCTTTCCACTTCATAAGCCACATTGACATTTCCAAAGGTCTGTCCATTCCCAGGGTTGTCTCTTAGAAGGCCACCCACACACAATAATGCATCTTTAAGGACTGTCCACTTCCATGGTCATCCTCTTCATAGGCCAGTCACCTTAAAGTATTGCCAATTTTAAAGGTCCGTAAGCTTCCCAGGTCCACCTCTTAAAGGGCCAGTACACTTAAAATGCTGTTGTTTCGAGGGTTTGTACACAACCCTGGTCAACCTCTTAAAGGACATAATTCCCTAAATTTGTCACCTCTTCAAGGGTTTGTCCACTTCTAGGGTCTGCCTCTTAAAGGGCCAGTCCGCAAAACATGTCACATGTTCAAGTGGCTTTCCACTTCATAAGCCACATTGACATTTCCAAAGGTCTGTCCATTCCCAGGGTTGTCTCTTAGAAGGCCACCCACAAACAATAATGCATCTTTAAGGACTGTCCACTTCCATGGTCATCCTCTTCATAGGCCAGTCACCTTAAAGTATTGCCAATTTTAAAGGTCCGTAAGCTTCCCAGGTCCACCTCTTAAAGGGCCAGTACACTTAAAATGCTGTTGTTTCGAGGGTTTGTACACAACCCTGGTCAACCTCTTAAAGGACATAATTCCCTAAATTTGCCACCTCTTCAAGGGTTTGTCCACTTCTAGGGTCTGCCTCTTAAAGGGCCAGTCCGCAAAACATGTCACATGTTCAAGTGGCTTTCCACTTCATAAGCCACATTGACATTTCCAAAGGTCTGTCCATTCCCAGGGTTGTCTCTTAGAAGGCCACCCACACACAATAATGCATCTTTAAGGACTGTCCACTTCCATGGTCATCCTCTTCATAGGCCAGTCACCTTAAAGTATTGCCAATTTTAAAGGTCCGTAAGCTTCCCAGGTCCACCTCTTAAAGGGCCAGTACACTTAAAATGCTGTTGTTTCGAGGGTTTGTACACAACCCTGGTCAACCTCTTAAAGGACATAATTCCCTAAATTTGCCACCTCTTCAAGGGTTTGTCCACTTCTAGGGTCTGCCTCTTAAAGGGCCAGTCCGCAAAACATGTCACATGTTCAAGTGGCTTTCCACTTCATAAGCCACATTGACATTTCCAAAGGTCTGTCCATTCCCAGGGTTGTCTCTTAGAAGGCCACCCACACACAATAATGCATCTTTAAGGACTGTCCACTTCCATGGTCATCCTCTTCATAGGCCAGTCACCTTAAAGTATGGCCAATTTTAAAGGTCCGTAAGCTTCCCGGGTCCACCTCTTAAAGGGCCAGTACACTTAAAATGCTGTTGTTTCGAGGGTTTGTACACAACCCTGGTCAACCTCTTAAAGGACATAATTCCCTAAATTTGTCACCTCTTCAAGGGTTTGTCCACTTCTAGGGTCTGCCTCTTAAAGGGCCAGTCCGCAAAACATGTCACATGTTCAAGTGGCTTTCCACTTCATAAGCCACATTGACATTTCCAAAGGTCTGTCCATTCCCAGGGTTGTCTCTTAGAAGGCCACCCACACACAATAATGCATCTTTAAGGACTGTCCACTTCCATGGTCATCCTCTTCATAGGCCAGTCACCTTAAAGTATTGCCAATTTTAAAGGTCCGTAAGCTTCCCAGGTCCACCTCTTAAAGGGCCAGTACACTTAAAATGCTGTTGTTTCGAGGGTTTGTACACAACCCTGGTCAACCTCTTAAAGGACATAATTCCCTAAATTTGCCACCTCTTCAAGGGTTTGTCCACTTCTAGGGTCTGCCTCTTAAAGGGCCAGTCCGCAAAACATGTCACATGTTCAAGTGGCTTTCCACTTCATAAGCCACATTGACATTTCCAAAGGTCTGTCCATTCCCAGGGTTGTCTCTTAGAAGGCCACCCACACACAATAATGCATCTTTAAGGACTGTCCACTTCCATGGTCATCCTCTTCATAGGCCAGTCACCTTAAAGTATTGCCAATTTTAAAGGTCCGTAAGCTTCCCAGGTCCACCTCTTAAAGGGCCAGTACACTTAAAATGCTGTTGTTTCGAGGGTTTGTACACAACCCTGGTCAACCTCTTAAAGGACATAATTCCCTAAATTTGCCACCTCTTCAAGGGTTTGTCCACTTCTAGGGTCTGCCTCTTAAAGGGCCAGTCCGCAAAACATGTCACATGTTCAAGTGGCTTTCCACTTCATAAGCCACATTGACATTTCCAAAGGTCTGTCCATTCCCAGGGTTGTCTCTTAGAAGGCCACCCACACACAATAATGCATCTTTAAGGACTGTCCACTTCCATGGTCATCCTCTTCATAGGCCAGTCACCTTAAAGTATGGCCAATTTTAAAGGTCCGTAAGCTTCCCGGGTCCACCTCTTAAAGGGCCAGTACACTTAAAATGCTGTTGTTTCGAGGGTTTGTACACAACCCTGGTCAACCTCTTAAAGGACATAATTCCCTAAATTTGTCACCTCTTCAAGGGTTTGTCCACTTCTAGGGTCTGCCTCTTAAAGGGCCAGTCCGCAAAACATGTCACATGTTCAAGTGGCTTTCCACTTCATAAGCCACATTGACATTTCCAAAGGTCTGTCCATTCCCAGGGTTGTCTCTTAGAAGGCCACCCACACACAATAATGCATCTTTAAGGACTGTCCACTTCCATGGTCATCCTCTTCATAGGCCAGTCACCTTAAAGTATTGCCAATTTTAAAGGTCCGTAAGCTTCCCAGGTCCACCTCTTAAAGGGCCAGTACACTTAAAATGCTGTTGTTTCGAGGGTTTGTACACAACCCTGGTCAACCTCTTAAAGGACATAATTCCCTAAATTTGTCACCTCTTCAAGGGTTTGTCCACTTCTAGGGTCTGCCTCTTAAAGGGCCAGTCCGCAAAACATGTCACATGTTCAAGTGGCTTTCCACTTCATAAGCCACATTGACATTTCCAAAGGTCTGTCCATTCCCAGGGTTGTCTCTTAGAAGGCCACCCACACACAATAATGCATCTTTAAGGACTGTCCACTTCCATGGTCATCCTCTTCATAGGCCAGTCACCTTAAAGTATTGCCAATTTTAAAGGTCCGTAAGCTTCCCAGGTCCACCTCTTAAAGGGCCAGTACACTTAAAATGCTGTTGTTTCGAGGGTTTGTACACAACCCTGGTCAACCTCTTAAAGGACATAATTCCCTAAATTTGCCACCTCTTCAAGGGTTTGTCCACTTCTAGGGTCTGCCTCTTAAAGGGCCAGTCCGCAAAACATGTCACATGTTCAAGTGGCTTTCCACTTCATAAGCCACATTGACATTTCCAAAGGTCTGTCCATTCCCAGGGTTGTCTCTTAGAAGGCCACCCACACACAATAATGCATCTTTAAGGACTGTCCACTTCCATGGTCATCCTCTTCATAGGCCAGTCACCTTAAAGTATTGCCAATTTTAAAGGTCCGTAAGCTTCCCAGGTCCACCTCTTAAAGGGCCAGTACACTTAAAATGCTGTTGTTTCGAGGGTTTGTACACAACCCTGGTCAACCTCTTAAAGGACATAATTCCCTAAATTTGTCACCTCTTCAAGGGTTTGTCCACTTCTAGGGTCTGCCTCTTAAAGGGCCAGTCCGCAAAACATGTCACATGTTCAAGTGGCTTTCCACTTCATAAGCCACATTGACATTTCCAAAGGTCTGTCCATTCCCAGGGTTGTCTCTTAGAAGGCCACCCACACACAATAATGCATCTTTAAGGACTGTCCACTTCCATGGTCATCCTCTTCATAGGCCAGTCACCTTAAAGTATTGCCAATTTTAAAGGTCCGTAAGCTTCCCAGGTCCACCTCTTAAAGGGCCAGTACACTTAAAATGCTGTTGTTTCGAGGGTTTGCACACAACCCTGGTCAACCTCTTAAAGGACATAATTCCCTAAATTTGCCACCTCTTCAAGGGTTTGTCCACTTCTAGGGTCTGCCTCTTAAAGGGCCAGTCCGCAAAACATGTCACATGTTCAAGTGGCTTTCCACTTCATAAGCCACATTGACATTTCCAAAGGTCTGTCCATTCCCAGGGTTGTCTCTTAGAAGGCCACCCACACACAATAATGCATCTTTAAGGACTGTCCACTTCCATGGTCATCCTCTTCATAGGCCAGTCACCTTAAAGTATGGCCAATTTTAAAGGTCCGTAAGCTTCCCGGGTCCACCTCTTAAAGGGCCAGTACACTTAAAATGCTGTTGTTTCGAGGGTTTGTACACAACCCTGGTCAACCTCTTAAAGGACATAATTCCCTAAATTTGTCACCTCTTCAAGGGTTTGTCCACTTCTAGGGTCTGCCTCTTAAAGGGCCAGTCCGCAAAACATGTCACATGTTCAAGTGGCTTTCCACTTCATAAGCCACATTGACATTTCCAAAGGTCTGTCCATTCCCAGGGTTGTCTCTTAGAAGGCCACCCACACACAATAATGCATCTTTAAGGACTGTCCACTTCCATGGTCATCCTCTTCATAGGCCAGTCACCTTAAAGTATTGCCAATTTTAAAGGTCCGTAAGCTTCCCAGGTCCACCTCTTAAAGGGCCAGTACACTTAAAATGCTGTTGTTTCGAGGGTTTGTACACAACCCTGGTCAACCTCTTAAAGGACATAATTCCCTAAATTTGTCACCTCTTCAAGGGTTTGTCCACTTCTAGGGTCTGCCTCTTAAAGGGCCAGTCCGCAAAACATGTCACATGTTCAAGTGGCTTTCCACTTCATAAGCCACATTGACATTTCCAAAGGTCTGTCCATTCCCAGGGTTGTCTCTTAGAAGGCCACCCACACACAATAATGCATCTTTAAGGACTGTCCACTTCCATGGTCATCCTCTTCATAGGCCAGTCACCTTAAAGTATTGCCAATTTTAAAGGTCCGTAAGCTTCCCAGGTCCACCTCTTAAAGGGCCAGTACACTTAAAATGCTGTTGTTTCGAGGGTTTGTACACAACCCTGGTCAACCTCTTAAAGGACATAATTCCCTAAATTTGCCACCTCTTCAAGGGTTTGTCCACTTCTAGGGTCTGCCTCTTAAAGGGCCAGTCCGCAAAACATGTCACATGTTCAAGTGGCTTTCCACTTCATAAGCCACATTGACATTTCCAAAGGTCTGTCCATTCCCAGGGTTGTCTCTTAGAAGGCCACCCACACACAATAATGCATCTTTAAGGACTGTCCACTTCCATGGTCATCCTCTTCATAGGCCAGTCACCTTAAAGTATTGCCAATTTTAAAGGTCCGTAAGCTTCCCAGGTCCACCTCTTAAAGGGCCAGTACACTTAAAATGCTGTTGTTTCGAGGGTTTGTACACAACCCTGGTCAACCTCTTAAAGGACATAATTCCCTAAATTTGTCACCTCTTCAAGGGTTTGTCCACTTCTAGGGTCTGCCTCTTAAAGGGCCAGTCCGCAAAACATGTCACATGTTCAAGTGGCTTTCCACTTCATAAGCCACATTGACATTTCCAAAGGTCTGTCCATTCCCAGGGTTGTCTCTTAGAAGGCCACCCACACACAATAATGCATCTTTAAGGACTGTCCACTTCCATGGTCATCCTCTTCATAGGCCAGTCACCTTAAAGTATTGCCAATTTTAAAGGTCCGTAAGCTTCCCAGGTCCACCTCTTAAAGGGCCAGTACACTTAAAATGCTGTTGTTTCGAGGGTTTGTACACAACCCTGGTCAACCTCTTAAAGGACATAATTCCCTAAATTTGTCACCTCTTCAAGGGTTTGTCCACTTCTAGGGTCTGCCTCTTAAAGGGCCAGTCCGCAAAACATGTCACATGTTCAAGTGGCTTTCCACTTCATAAGCCACATTGACATTTCCAAAGGTCTGTCCATTCCCAGGGTTGTCTCTTAGAAGGCCACCCACACACAATAATGCATCTTTAAGGACTGTCCACTTCCATGGTCATCCTCTTCATAGGCCAGTCACCTTAAAGTATTGCCAATTTTAAAGGTCCGTAAGCTTCCCAGGTCCACCTCTTAAAGGGCCAGTACACTTAAAATGCTGTTGTTTCGAGGGTTTGTACACAACCCTGGTCAACCTCTTAAAGGACATAATTCCCTAAATTTGCCACCTCTTCAAGGGTTTGTCCACTTCTAGGGTCTGCCTCTTAAAGGGCCAGTCCGCAAAACATGTCACATGTTCAAGTGGCTTTCCACTTCATAAGCCACATTGACATTTCCAAAGGTCTGTCCATTCCCAGGGTTGTCTCTTAGAAGGCCACCCACACACAATAATGCATCTTTAAGGACTGTCCACTTCCATGGTCATCCTCTTCATAGGCCAGTCACCTTAAAGTATTGCCAATTTTAAAGGTCCGTAAGCTTCCCAGGTCCACCTCTTAAAGGGCCAGTACACTTAAAATGCTGTTGTTTCGAGGGTTTGTACACAACCCTGGTCAACCTCTTAAAGGACATAATTCCCTAAATTTGTCACCTCTTCAAGGGTTTGTCCACTTCTAGGGTCTGCCTCTTAAAGGGCCAGTCCGCAAAACATGTCACATGTTCAAGTGGATTTCCACTTCATAAGCCACATTGACATTTCCAAAGGTCTGTCCATTCCCAGGGTTGTCTCTTAGAAGGCCACCCACACACAATAATGCATCTTTAAGGACTGTCCACTTCCATGGTCATCCTCTTCATAGGCCAGTCACCTTAAAGTATTGCCAATTTTAAAGGTCCGTAAGCTTCCCAGGTCCACCTCTTAAAGGGCCAGTACACTTAAAATGCTGTTGTTTCGAGGGTTTGTACACAACCCTGGTCAACCTCTTAAAGGACATAATTCCCTAAATTTGTCACCTCTTCAAGGGTTTGTCCACTTCTAGGGTCTGCCTCTTAAAGGGCCAGTCCGCAAAACATGTCACATGTTCAAGTGGCTTTCCACTTCATAAGCCACATTGACATTTCCAAAGGTCTGTCCATTCCCAGGGTTGTCTCTTAGAAGGCCACCCACACACAATAATGCATCTTTAAGGACTGTCCACTTCCATGGTCATCCTCTTCATAGGCCAGTCACCTTAAAGTATTGCCAATTTTAAAGGTCCGTAAGCTTCCCAGGTCCACCTCTTAAAGGGCCAGTACACTTAAAATGCTGTTGTTTCGAGGGTTTGTACACAACCCTGGTCAACCTCTTAAAGGACATAATTCCCTAAATTTGTCACCTCTTCAAGGGTTTGTCCACTTCTAGGGTCTGCCTCTTAAAGGGCCAGTCCGCAAAACATGTCACATGTTCAAGTGGCTTTCCACTTCATAAGCCACATTGACATTTCCAAAGGTCTGTCCATTCCCAGGGTTGTCTCTTAGAAGGCCACCCACACACAATAATGCATCTTTAAGGACTGTCCACTTCCATGGTCATCCTCTTCATAGGCCAGTCACCTTAAAGTATGGCCAATTTTAAAGGTCCGTAAGCTTCCCAGGTCCACCTCTTAAAGGGCCAGTACACTTAAAATGCTGTTGTTTCGAGGGTTTGTACACAACCCTGGTCAACCTCTTAAAGGACATAATTCCCTAAATTTGTCACCTCTTCAAGGGTTTGTCCACTTCTAGGGTCTGCCTCTTAAAGGGCCAGTGCGCAAA